>NW_028142195.1:0-136314 GCF_055691185.1 Crinia signifera | reverse complement strand
TCCCTTAAAGCCCCCTGCCATGCCCAGGGTTGCCCTGGCAACTGTTGCTGGCCCCCAAAGCGGAAGTGGGCGGGTCCAGGCCCCCTAAGCCCCCTGCCATGCCCAGGGTTGCCCTGGCAACTGTTGCTGGCCCCCAAAGCGGAAGTGGGCGGGTCCAGGCCCCCTAAGCCCCCTGCCATGCCCAGGGTTGCCCTGGCAACTGTTGCTGGCCCCCAAAGCGGAAGTGGGCGGGTCCAGGCCCCTTAAATCCCCCTGCCATGCCCAGGGTTGCCCTGGCAACTGTTGCTGACCCCCAAAGCGGAAGTGGGCGGGACCAGGCCCCCGTAAGCCCCATGCCATGCCCAGGGTTGCCATGGCAACTGTTGCTGGCCCCCAAAGCGGAAGTGGGCGGGTCCAGGCCCCCCTAAGCCCCTGCCATGCCCAGGGTTGCCCTGGCAACTGTTGCTGGCCCCAAAAGCGGAAGTGGGCGGGGCCTGGCGCCCTCCAGCCCCCTGCCATGCCCAGGCTTGCCCTGGCAACTGTTGCTGGCCCCCAAAGCGGAAGTGGGCGGGTCCAGGCCCCTTGAGCCCCTGTCATGCCCAGGGTTGCCATGGCAACTGTTGCTGGCCCCCAAAGCGGAAGTGGGCGGGTCCAGGCCCCCCTAAGCCCCCTGCCATGCCCAGGGTTGCCCTGGCAACTGTTGCTGGCCCCCAAAGCGGAAGTGGGCGGGTCCAGGCCCCCTAAGCCCCCTGCCATGCTCAGGGTTGCCCTGGCAACTGTTGCTGGCCCCCAAAGTGGAAATGGGCGGGTCCTGGCGCCCTCCAGCCCCCTGCCATGCCCAGGGTTGCCCTGGCAACTGTTGCTGACCCCCAAAGCGGAGTGGGCGGGTCCAGGCCCCCTTAAAGCCCCCTGCCATGCCCAGGGTTGCCCTGGCAACTGTTGCTGGCCCCCAAAGCGGAAGTGGCGGGTCCAGCCCCCTTAAGCCCCCTGACATGCCCAGGGTTGCCCTGGCAACTGTTGCTGACCCCCAAAGCGGAAGTGGGCGGGTCCAGGCCCCCTTAAAGCCCCCTGCCATGCCCAGGGTTGCCCTGGCAACTGTTGCTGGCCCCCAAAGCGGAAGTGGGCGGGTCCAGGCCCCTTAAGCCCCCTGCCATGCCCAGGGTTGCCCTGGCAACTGTTGCTGGCCCCCAAAGCGGAAGTGGGCGGGTCCAGGCCCCCCTAAGCCCCCTGCCATGCCCAGGGTTGCCCTGGCAACTGTTGCTGGCCCCCAAAGCGGAAGTGGGCGGGTCCTGGCGCCCTCCAGCCCCCTGCCATGCCCAGGGTTGCCCTGGCAACTTTTGCTGGCCCCCAAAGCGGAAGTGGGCGGGTTCAGGCCCCCTTAAAGCCCCCTGCCATGCCCAGGGTTGCCCTGGCAACTGTTGCTGGCCCCCAAAGCGGAAGTGGGCGGGTCCAGGCCCCCTTGAGCCCCCTGTCATGCCCAGGGTTGCCATGGCAACTGTTGCTGGCCCCCAAAGCGGAAGTGGGCGGGTCCAGGCCCCCTAAGCCCCCTGCCATGCCCAGGGTTGCCCTGGCAACTGTTGCTGGCCCCAAAGCGGAAGTGGGCGGGTCCAGGCCCCCCTAAGCCCCCTGCCATGCCAGGGTTGCACTGGCAACTGTTGCTGGCCCCCAAAGCGGAAGTGGGCGGGTCCAGGCCCCCTTAATCCCACTGCCATGCCCAGGGTTGCCCTGGCAACTGTTGCTGACCCCCAAAGCGGAAGTGGGCGGGTCCAGGCCCCCTTAAAGCCCCCTGCCATGCCCAGGGTTGCCCTGGCAACTGTTGCTGGCCCCCAAAGCGGAAGTGGGCGGGTCCAGGCCCCTTAAGCCCCCTGCCATGCCCAGGGTTGCCCTGGCAACTGTTCCTGGCCCCCAAAGCGGAAGTGGGTTGGTCCAGGCCCCCCTAAGCCCCCTGCCATGCCCAGGGTTGCCCTGGCAACTGTTGCTGGCCCCCAAAGCGGAAGTGGGCGGGTCCAGGCCCCCCTAAGCCCCCTGCCATGCCCAGGGTTGCCCTGGCAACTGTTGCTGGCCCCCAAAGCGGAAGTGGGCGGGGCCTGGCGCCCTCCAGCCCCTTGCCATGCCCAGGCTTGCCCTGGCAACTGTTGCTGGCCCCCAAAGCGGAAGTGGGCGGGTCCAGGCCCCCTTGAGCCACCTGTCATGCCCAGGGTTGCCCTGGCAATTGTTGCTGGCCCCCAAAGCAGAAGTGGGTGGGTCCAGGCCCCCTTAAGCCCCCTGCCATGCCCATGGTTGCCATGGCAACTGTTGCTGGCCCCCAAAGCGGAAGTGGGCGGGTCCAGGCCCCCCTAAGCCCCCTGCCATGCCCAGGGTTGCCCTGGCAACTGTTGCTGGCCCCCAAAGCGGAAGTGGGCGGGTCCTGGCGCCCTCCAGCCCCCTGCCATGCCCAGGCTTGCCCTGGCAACTTTTGCTGGCCCCCAAAGCGGAAGTGGGCGGGTTCAGGCCCCCTTAAAGCCCCTGCCATGCCCAGGGTTGCCCTGGCAACTGTTGCTGGCCCCCAAAGCGGAAGTGGGCGGGTCCAGGCCCCCTTGAGCCCCCTGTCATGCCCAGGGTTGCCATGGCAACTGTTGCTGGCCCCCAAAGCGGAAGTGGGCGGGTCCAGGCCCCCCTAAGCCCCCTGCCATGCCCAGGGTTGCCCTGGCAACTGTTGCTGGCCCCCAAAGCGGAAGTGGGCGGGTCCAGGCCCCCCTAAGCCCCCTGCCATGCCCAGGGTTGCACTGGCAACTCTTGCTGGCCCCCAAAGCGGAAGTGGGCGGGTCCAGGCCCCCTTAATCCCACTGCCATGCCCAGGGTTGCCCTGGCAACTGTTGCTGACCCCCAAAGCGGAAGTGGGCGGGTCCAGGCCCCCTTAAAGCCCCCTGCCATGCCCAGGGTTGCCCTGGCAACTGTTCCTGGCCCCCAAAGCGGAAGTGGGCGGGTCCAGGCCCCCCTAAGCCCCCTGCCATGCCCAGGGTTGCCCTGGCAACTGTTGCTGGCCCCCAAAGCGGAAGTGGGCGGGTCCAGGCCCCCCTAAGCCCCCTGCCATGCCCAGGGTTGCCCTGGCAACTGTTGCTGGCCCCCAAAGCGGAAGTGGGCGGGTCCAGGCCCCCCTAAGCCCCCTGCCATGCCCAGGGTTGCCCTGGCAACTGTTGCTGGCCCCCAAAGCGGAAGTGGGCGGGTCCAGGCCCCCCTAAGCCCCCTGCCATGCCCAGGGTTGCCCTGGCAATTGTTGCTGGCCCCCAAAGCAGAAGTGGGCGGGTCCAGGCCCCCTTAAGCCCCCTGCCATGCCCATGGTTGCCATGGCAACTGTTGCTGGCCCCCAAAGCGGAAGTGGGCGGGTCCAGGCCCCCATAAGCCCCCTGCCATGCCCAGGGTTGCCCTGGCAACTGTTGCTGGCCCCCAAAGCGGAAGTGGGCGGGTCCTGGCGCCCTCCAGCCCCCTGCCATGCCCAGGCTTGCCCTGGCAACTTTTGCTGGCCCCCAAAGCGGAAGTGGGCGGGTTCAGGCCCCCTTAAAGCCCCCTGCCATGCCCAGGGTTGCCCTGGCAACTGTTGCTGGCCCCCAAAGCGGAAGTGGGCGGGTCCAGGCCCCCTTGAGCCCCCTGTCATGCCAAGGGTTGCCATGGCAACTGTTGCTGGCCCCCAAAGCGGATGTGGGCGGGTCCAGGCCCCCCTAAGCCCCCTGCCATGCCCAGGGTTGCCCTGGCAACTGTTGCTGGCCCCCAAAGCGGAAGTGGGCGGGTCCTGGCACCCTCCAGCCCCCTGCCATGCCCAGGCTTGCCCTGGCAACTTTTGCTGGCCCCCAAAGCGGAAGTGGGCGGGTTCAGGCCCCCTTAAAGCCCCCTGCCATGCCCAGGGTTGCCCTGGCAACTGTTGGTGGCCCCCAAAGCGGAAGTGGGCGGGTCCAGGCCCCCTTAATCCCCCTGCCATGCCCAGGGTTGCCCTGGCAACTGTTGGTGGCCCCCAAAGCGGAAGTGGGCGGGTCCAGGCCCCCCTTAATCCCCCTGCCATGCCCAGGGTTGCCCTGGCAACTGTTGCTGACCCCCAAAGCGGAAGTGGGCGGGTCCTGGCACCCTCCAGCCCCCTGCCATGCCCAGGCTTGCCCTGGCAACTTTTGCTGGCCCCCAAAGCGGGAAGTGGGCGGGTTCAGGCCCCCTTAAAGCCCCCTGCCATGCCCAGGGTTGCCCTGGCAACTGTTGGTGGCCCCCAAAGCGGAAGTGGGCGGGTCCAGGCCCCCTTAATCCCCCTGCCATGCCCAGGGTTGCCCTGGCAACTGTTGCTGGCCCCCAAAGCGGAAGTGGGCGGGTCCAGGCCCCCCTAAGCCCCCTGCCATGCCCAGGGGTTGCCCTGGCAACTGTTGGTGGCCCCCAAAGCGGAAGTGGGCGGGTCCAGGCCCCCTTAATCTCCCTGCCATGCCCAGGGTTGCCCTGGCAACTGTTGCTGACCCCCAAAGCGGAAGTGGGCGGGACCAGGCCCCCGTAAGCCCCATGCCATGCCCAGGGTTGCCATGGCAACTGTTGCTGGCCCCCAAAGCGGAAGTGGGCGGGTCCAGGCCCCCCTAAGCCCCCTGCCATGCCCAGGGTTGCCCTGGCAACTGTTGCTGGCCCCAAAAGCGGAAGTGGGCGGGGCCTGGCGCCCTCCAGCCCCCTGCCATGCCCAGGCTTGCCCTGGCAACTGTTGCTGGCCCCCAAAGCGGGAAGTGGGCGGGTCCAGGCCCCCCTAAGCCCCCTGCCATGCCCAGGGTTGCCCTGGCAACTGTTGCTGGCCCCCAAAGCGGAAGTGGGCGGGTCCAGGCCCCCCTAAGCCCCCTGCCATGCCCAGGGTTGCCCTGGCAACTGTTGCTGGCCCCCAAAGCGGAAGTGGGCGGGTCCAGGCCCCCCTAAGCCCCCTGCCATGCCCAGGGTTGCCCTGGCAACTGTTGCTGGCCCCAAAGTGGAAGTGGGCGGGTCCTGGCGCCCTCCAGCCCCCTGCCATGCCCAGGGTTGCCCTGGCAACTGTTGCTGGCCCCCAAAGCGGAAGTGGGCGGGTCCAGGCCCCCCTAAGCCCCCTGCCATGCCCAGGGTTGCACTGGCAACTGTTGCTGGCCCCCAAAGCGGAAGTGGGCGGGTCCAGGCCCCCTTAATCCCACTGCCATGCCCAGGGTTGCCCTGGCAACTGTTGCTGACCCCCAAAGCGGAAGTGGGCGGGTCCAGGCCCCCTTAAAGCCCCCTGCCATGCCCAGGGTTGCCCTGGCAACTGTTGCTGGCCCCCAAAGCGGAAGTGGGCGGGTCCAGGCCCCCTAAGCCCCCTGCCATGCCCAGGGTTGCCCTGGCAACTGTTGCTGGCCCCAAAAGCGGAAGTGGGCGGGGCCTGGCGCCCTCCAGCCCCCTGCCATGCCCAGGCTTGCCCTGGCAACTGTTGCTGGCCCCCAAAGCGGAAGTGGGCGGGTCCAGGCCCCCTTGAGCCCCCTGTCATGCCCAGGGTTGCCATGGCAACTGTTGCTGGCCCCCAAAGCGGAAGTGGGCGGGTCCAGGCCCCCCTAAGCCCCCTGCCATGCCCAGGGTTGCCCTGGCAACTGTTGCTGGCCCCCAAAGCGGAAGTAGGCGGGTCCAGGCCCCCCTAAGCCCCCTGCCATGCTCAGGGTTGCCCTGGCAACTGTTGCTGGCCCCCAAAGTGGAAATGGGCGGGTCCTGGCGCCCTCCAGCCCCCTGCCATGCCCAGGGTTGCCCTGGCAACTGTTGCTGACCCCCAAAGCGGAAGTGGGCGGGTCCAGGCCCCCTTAAAGCCCCCTGCCATGCCCAGGGTTGCCCTGGCAACTGTTGCTGGCCCCCAAAGCGGAAGTGGGCGGGTCCAGGCCCCCTTAAGCCCCCTGACATGCCCAGGGTTGCCCTGGCAACTGTTGCTGACCCCCAAAGCGGAAGTGGGCGGGTCCAGGCCCCCTTAAAGCCCCCTGCCATGCCCAGGGTTGCCCTGGCAACTGTTGCTGGCCCCCAAAGCGGAAGTGGGCGGGTCCAGGCCCCCTTAAGCCCCCTGCCATGCCCAGGGTTGCCCTGGCAACTGTTGCTGGCCCCCAAAGCGGAAGTGGGCGGGTCCAGGCCCCCCTAAGCCCCCTGCCATGCCCAGGGTTGCCCTGGCAACTGTTGCTGGCCCCCAAAGCGGAAGTGGGCGGGTCCTGGCGCCCTCCAGCCCCCTGCCATGCCCAGGGTTGCCCTGGCAACTTTTGCTGGCCCCCAAAGCGGAAGTGGGCGGGTTCAGGCCCCCTTAAAGCCCCCTGCCATGCCCAGGGGTTGCCCTGGCAACTGTTGCTGGCCCCCAAAGCGGAAGTGGGCGGGTCCAGGCCCCCTTGAGCCCCCTGTCATGCCCAGGGTTGCCATGGCAACTGTTGCTGGCCCCCAAAGCGGAAGTGGGCGGGTCCAGGCCCCCCTAAGCCCCCTGCCATGCCCAGGGTTGCCCTGGCAACTGTTGCTGGCCCCAAAGCGGAAGTGGGCGGGTCCAGGCCCCCCTAAGCCCCCTGCCATGCCCAGGGTTGCACTGGCAACTGTTGCTGGCCCCCAAAGCGGAAGTGGGCGGGTCCAGGCCCCCTTAATCCCACTGCCATGCCCAGGGTTGCCCTGGCAACTGTTGCTGACCCCCAAAGCGGAAGTGGGCGGGTCCAGGCCCCCTTAAAAGCCCCCTGCCATGCCCAGGGTTGCCCTGGCAACTGTTGCTGGCCCCCAAAGCGGAAGTGGGCGGGTCCAGGCCCCCTTAAGCCCCCTGCCATGCCCAGGGTTGCCCTGGCAACTGTTCCTGGCCCCCAAAGCGGAAGTGGGTTGGTCCAGGCCCCCCTAAGCCCCCTGCCATGCCCAGGGTTGCCCTGGCAACTGTTGCTGGCCCCCAAAGCGGAAGTGGGCGGGTCCAGGCCCCCCTAAGCCCCCTGCCATGCCCAGGGTTGCCTGGCAACTGTTGCTGGCCCCCAAAGCGGAAGTGGGCGGGGCCTGGCGCCCTCCAGCCCCTTGCCATGCCCAGGCTTGCCCTGGCAACTGTTGCTGGCCCCCAAAGCGGAAGTGGGCGGGTCCAGGCCCCCTTGAGCCACCTGTCATGCCCAGGGTTGCCCTGGCAATTGTTGCTGGCCCCCAAAGCAGAAGTGGGTGGGTCCAGGCCCCCTTAAGCCCCTGCCATGCCCATGGTTGCCATGGCAACTGTTGCTGGCCCCCAAAGCGGAAGTGGGCGGGTCCAGGCCCCCCTAAGCCCCTGCCATGCCCAGGGTTGCCCTGGCAACTGTTGCTGGCCCCCAAAGCGGAAGTGGGCGGGTCCTGGCGCCCTCCAGCCCCCTGCCATGCCCAGGCTTGCCCTGGCAACTTTGCTGGCCCCCAAAGCGGAAGTGGGCGGGTTCAGGCCCCCTTAAGCCCCCTGCCATGCCCAGGGTTGCCCTGGCAACTGTTGCTGGCCCCCAAAGCGGAAGTGGGCGGGTCCAGGCCCCCTTGAGCCCCTGTCATGCCCAGGGTTGCCATGGCAACTGTTGCTGGCCCCCAAAGCGGAAGTGGGCGGGTCCAGGCCCCCCTAAGCCCCCTGCCATGCCCAGGGTTGCCCTGGCAACTGTTGCTGGCCCCCAAAGCGGAAGTGGGCGGGTCCAGGCCCCCCTAAGCCCCCTGCCATGCCCAGGGTTGCACTGGCAACTCTTGCTGGCCCCCAAAGCGGAAGTGGGCGGGTCCAGGCCCCCTTAATCCCACTGCCATGCCCAGGGTTGCCCTGGCAACTGTTGCTGACCCCCAAAGCGGAAGTGGGCGGGTCCAGGCCCCCTTAAAGCCCCCTGCCATGCCCAGGGTTGCCCTGGCAACTGTTCCTGGCCCCCAAAGCGGAAGTGGGCGGGGTCCAGGCCCCCCTAAGCCCCCTGCCATGCCCAGGGTTGCCCTGGCAACTGTTGCTGGCCCCCAAAGCGGAAGTGGGCGGGTCCAGGCCCCCCTAAGCCCCTGCCATGCCCAGGGTTGCCCTGGCAACTGTTGCTGGCCCCCAAAGCGGAAGTGGGCGGGTCCAGGCCCCCCTAAGCCCCCTGCCATGCCCAGGGTTGCCCTGGCAACTGTTGCTGGCCCCCAAAGCGGAAGTGGGCGGGTCCAGGCCCCCCTAAGCCCCCTGCCATGCCCAGGGTTGCCCTGGCAATTGTTGCTGGCCCCAAAGCAGAAGTGGGCGGGTCCAGGCCCCCTTAAGCCCCCTGCCATGCCCATGGTTGCCATGGCAACTGTTGCTGGCCCCCAAAGCGGAAGTGGGCGGGTCCAGGCCCCCATAAGCCCCCTGCCATGCCCAGGGTTGCCCTGGCAACTGTTGCTGGCCCCCAAAGCGGAAGTGGGCGGGTCCTGGCGCCCTCCAGCCCCCTGCCATGCCCAGGCTTGCCCTGGCAACTTTTGCTGGCCCCCAAAGCGGAAGTGGGCGGGTTCAGGCCCCCTTAAAGCCCCCTGCCATGCCCAGGGTTGCCCTGGCAACTGTTGCTGGCCCCCAAAGCGGAAGTGGGCGGGTCCAGGCCCCCTTGAGCCCCCTGTCATGCCAAGGGTTGCCATGGCAACTGTTGCTGGCCCCCAAAGCGGATGTGGGGCGGGTCCAGGCCCCCCTAAGCCCCCTGCCATGCCCAGGGTTGCCCTGGCAACTGTTGCTGGCCCCCAAAGCGGAAGTGGGCGGGTCCTGGCACCCTCCAGCCCCCTGCCATGCCCAGGCTTGCCCTGGCAACTTTTGCTGGCCCCCAAAGCGGAAGTGGGCGGGTTCAGGCCCCCTTAAAGCCCCCTGCCATGCCCAGGGTTGCCCTGGCAACTGTTGGTGGCCCCCAAAGCGGAAGTGGGCGGGTCCAGGCCCCCTTAATCCCCCTGCCATGCCCAGGGTTGCCCTGGCAACTGTTGGTGGCCCCCAAAGCGGAAGTGGGCGGGTCCAGGCCCCCTTAATCCCCCTGCCATGCCCAGGGTTGCCCTGGCAACTGTTGCTGACCCCAAAGCGGAAGTGGGCGGGTCATGGCACCCTCCAGCCCCTGCCATGCCCAGGCTTGCCCTGGCAACTTTTGCTGGCCCCCAAAGCGGAAGTGGGCGGGTTCAGGCCCCCTTAAGCCCCCTGCCATGCCCAGGGTTGCCCTGGCAACTGTTGGTGGCCCCCAAAGCGGAAGTGGGCGGGTCCAGCCCCCTTAATCCCCCTGCCATGCCCAGGGTTGCCCTGGCAACTGTTGCTGGCCCCCAAAGCGGAAGTGGGCGGGTCCAGGCCCCCCTAAGCCCCCTGCCATGCCCAGGGTTGCCCTGGCAACTGTTGGTGGCCCCCAAAGCGGAAGTGGGCGGGTCCAGGCCCCCTTAATCTCCCTGCCATGCCCAGGGTTGCCCTGGCAACTGTTGCTGACCCCCAAAGCGGAAGTGGGCGGGACCAGGCCCCCGTAAGCCCATGCCATGCCCAGGGTTGCCATGGCAACTGTTGCTGGCCCCCAAAGCGGAAGTGGGCGGGTCCAGGCCCCCCTAAGCCCCCTGCCATGCCCAGGGTTGCCCTGGCAACTGTTGCTGGCCCCAAAAGCGGAAGTGGGCGGGGCCTGGCGCCCTCCAGCCCCCTGCCATGCCCAGGCTTGCCCTGGCAACTGTTGCTGGCCCCCAAAGCGGAAGTGGGCGGGTCCAGGCCCCCCTAAGCCCCTGCCATGCCCAGGGTTGCCCTGGCAACTGTTGCTGGCCCCCAAAGCGGAAGTGGGCGGGTCCAGGCCCCCCTAAGCCCCCTGCCATGCCCAGGGTTGCCCTGGCAACTGTTGCTGGCCCCCAAAGCGGAAGTGGGCGGGTCCAGGCCCCCCTAAGCCCCCTGCCATGCCCAGGGTTGCCCTGGCAACTGTTGCTGGCCCCCAAAGTGGAAGTGGGCGGGTCCTGGCGCCCTCCAGCCCCCTGCCATGCCCAGGGTTGCCCTGGCAACTGTTGCTGGCCCCCAAGCGGAAGTGGGCGGGTCCAGGCCCCCCTAAGCCCCCTGCCATGCCCAGGGTTGCACTGGCAACTGTTGCTGGCCCCCAAAGCGGAAGTGGGCGGGTCCAGGCCCCCTTAATCCCACTGCCATGCCCAGGGTTGCCCTGGCAACTGTTGCTGACCCCCAAAGCGGAAGTGGGCGGGTCCAGGCCCCTTAAAGCCCCCTGCCATGCCCAGGGTTGCCCTGGCAACTGTTGCTGGCCCCCAAAGCGGAAGTGGGCGGGTCCAGGCCCCCTTAAGCCCCCTGCCATGCCCAGGGTTGCCCTGGCAACTGTTCCTGGCCCCCAAAGCGGAAGTGGGTTGGTCCAGGCCCCCCTAAGCCCCCTGCCATGCCCAGGTTGCCCTGGCAACTGTTGCTGGCCCCCAAAGCGGAAGTGGGCGGGTCCAGGCCCCCCTAAGCCCCCTGCCATGCCCAGGGTTGCCCTGGCAACTGTTGCTGGCCCCCAAAGCGGAAGTGGGCGGGTCCAGGTCCCCCTAAGCCCCCTGCCATGCCCAGGGTTGCCCTGGCAACTGTTGCTGGCCCCCAAAGCGGAAGTGGGCGGGTCCAGGCCCCCCTAAGCCCCCTGCCCATGCCCAGGGTTGCACTGGCAACTGTTGCTGGTCCCCAAAGCGGAAGTGGGCGGGTCCAGGCCCCCTTAATCCCCCTGCCATGCCCAGGGTTGCCCTGGCAACTGTTGCTGGCCCCCAAAGCGGAAGTGGGCGGGGCCTGGCGCCCTCCAGCCCCTTGCCATGCCCAGGCTTGCCCTGGCAACTGTTGCTGGCCCCCAAAGCGGAAGTGGGCGGGTCCAGGCCCCCTTGAGCCCCCTGTCATGCCCAGGGTTGCCCTGGCAATTGTTGCTGGCCCCCAAAGCAGAAGTGGGCGGGTCCAGGCCCCCTTAAGCCCCCTGCCATGCCCATGGTTGCCATGGCAACTGTTGCTGGCCCCCAAAGCGGAAGTGGGCGGGTCCAGGCCCCCCTAAGCCCCCTGCCATGCCCAGGGTTGCCCTGGCAACTGTTGCTGGCCCCCAAAGCGGAAGTGGGCGGGTCCAGGCCCCCCTAAGCACCCTGCCATGCCCAGGGTTGCCCTGGCAACTGTTGCTGGCCCCCAAGCGGAAGTGGGCGGGTCCTGGCGCCCTCCAGCCCCCTGCCATGCCCAGGCTTGCCCTGGCAACTTTTGCTGGCCCCCAAAGCGGAAGTGGGCGGGTTCAGGCCCCCTTAAAGCCCCCTGCCATGCCCAGGGTTGCCCTGGCAACTGTTGCTGGCCCCCAAAGCGGAAGTGGGCGGGTCCAGGCCCCCTTGAGCCCCCTGTCATGCCCAGGGTTGCCATGGCAACTGTTGCTGGCCCCCAAAGCGGAAGTGGGCGGGTCCAGGCCCCCCTAAGCCCCCTGCCATGCCCAGGGTTGCCCTGGCAACTGTTGCTGGCCCCAAAGCGGAAGTGGGCGGGTCCAGGCCCCCCTAAGCCCCCTGCCATGCCCAGGGTTGCACTGGCAACTGTTGCTGGCCCCCAAAGCGGAAGTGGGCGGGTCCAGCCCCCCTAAGCCCCCTGCCATGCCCAGGGTTGCCCTGGCAACTGTTGCTGGCCCCCAAAGCGGAAGTGGGCGGGTCCAGGTCCCCCTAAGCCCCCTGCCATGCCCAGGGTTGCCCTGGCAACTGTTGCTGGCCCCCAAAGCGGAAGTGGGCGGGTCCAGGCCCCCCTAAGCCCCCTGCCATGCCCAGGGTTGCACTGGCAACTGTTGCTGGTCCCCAAAGCGGAAGTGGGCGGGTCCAGGCCCCCTTAATCCCCCTGCCATGCCCAGGGTTGCCCTGGCAACTGTTGCTGGCCCCCAAAGCGGAAGTGGGCGGGGCCTGGCGCCCTCCAGCCCCTTGCCATGCCCAGGCTTGCCCTGGCAACTGTTGCTGGCCCCCAAAGCGGAAGTGGGCGGGGTCCAGGCCCCCTTGAGCCCCCTGTCATGCCCAGGGTTGCCCTGGCAATTGTTGCTGGCCCCCAAAGCAGAAGTGGGCGGGTCCAGGCCCCCTTAAGCCCCCTGCCATGCCCATGGTTGCCATGGCAACTGTTGCTGGCCCCCAAAGCGGAAGTGGGCGGGTCCAGGCCCCCCTAAGCCCCCTGCCATGCCAGGGTTGCCCTGGCAACTGTTGCTGGCCCCAAAGCGGAAGTGGGCGGGGTCCTGGCGCCCTCCAGCCCCCTGCCATGCCCAGGCTTGCCCTGGCAACTTTTGCTGGCCCCCAAAGCGGAAGTGGGCGGGTTCAGGCCCCCATAAAGCCCCCTGCCATGCCCAGGGTTGCCCTGGCAACTGTTGCTGGCCCCCAAAGCGGAAGTGGCGGGTCCAGGCCCCCTTGAGTCCCCTGTCATGCCCAGGGTTGCCATGGCAACTGTTGCTGGCCCCCAAAGCGGAAGTGGGCGGGTCCAGGCCCCCCTAAGCCCCCTGCCATGCCCAGGGTTGCCCTGGCAACTGTTGCTGGCCCCCAAAGCGGAAGTGGGCGGGTCCAGGCCCCCCTAAGCCCCCTGCCATGCCCAGGGTTGCACTGGCAACTGTTGCTGGCCCCCAAAGCGGAAGTGGGCGGGTCCAGGCCCCCTTAATCCCACTGCCATGCCCAGGGTTGCCCTGGCAACTGTTGCTGACCCCCAAAGCGGAAGTGGGCGGGTCCAGGCCCCCTTAAAGCCCCCTGCCATGCCCAGGGTTGCCCTGGCAACTGTTGCTGGCCCCCAAAGCGGAAGTGGGCGGGTCCAGGCCCCCTTAAGCCCACTGCCATGCCCAGGGTTGCCCTGGCAACTGTTCCTGGCCCCCAAAGCGGAAGTGGGCGGGTCCAGGCCCCCCTAAGCCCCCTGCCATGCCCAGGGTTGCCCTGGCAACTGTTGCTGGCCCCCAAAGCGGAAGTGGGCGGGTCCAGGCCCCCCTAAGCCCCTGCCATGCCCAGGGTTGCCCTGGCAACTGTTGCTGGCCCCCAAAGCGGAAGTGGGCGGGTCCAGGCCCCCCTAAGCCCCCTGCCATGCCCAGGGTTGCCCTGGCAACTGTTGCTGGCCCCCAAAGCGGAAGTGGGCGGGTCCAGGCCCCCTTAAATCCCCCTGCCATGCCCAGGGTTGCCCTGGCAACTGTTGCTGACCCCCAAAGCGGAAGTGGGCGGGACCAGGCCCCCGTAAGCCCCATGCCATGCCCAGGGTTGCCATGGCAACTGTTGCTGGCCCCCAAAGCGGAAGTGGGCGGGTCCAGGCCCCCCTAAGCCCCTGCCATGCCCAGGGTTGCCCTGGCAACTGTTGCTGGCCCCAAAAGCGGAAGTGGGCGGGCCTGGCGCCCTCCAGCCCCCTGCCATGCCCAGGCTTGCCCTGGCAACTGTTGCTGGCCCCCAAAGCGGAAGTGGGCGGGTCCAGGCCCCCTTGAGCCCCCTGTCATGCCCAGGGTTGCCATGGCAACTGTTGCTGGCCCCCAAAGCGGAAGTGGGCGGGTCCAGGCCCCCCTAAGCCCCCTGCCATGCCCAGGGTTGCCCTGGCAACTGTTGCTGGCCCCCAAAGCGGAAGTGGGCGGGTCCAGGCCCCCCTAAGCCCCCTGCCATGCTCAGGGTTGCCCTGGCAACTGTTGCTGGCCCCCAAAGTGGAAGTGGGCGGGTCCTGGCGCCCTCCAGCCCCCTGCCATGCCCAGGGTTGCCCTGGCAACTGTTGCTGACCCCCAAAGCGGAAGTGGGCGGGTCCAGGCCCCCTTAAAGCCCCCTGCCATGCCCAGGGTTGCCCTGGCAACTGTTGCTGGCCCCCAAAGCGGAAGTGGGCGGGTCCAGGCCCCCTTAAGCCCCCTGACATGCCCAGGGTTGCCCTGGCAACTGTTGCTGACCCCCAAAGCGGAAGTGGGCGGGTCCAGGCCCCCTTAAAGCCCCCTGCCATGCCCAGGGTTGCCCTGGCAACTGTTGCTGGCCCCCAAAGCGGAAGTGGGCGGGTCCAGGCCCCCTTAAGCCCCCTGCCATGCCCAGGGTTGCCCTGGCAACTGTTGCTGGCCCCCAAAGCGGAAGTGGGCGGGTCCAGGCCCCCCTAAGCCCCCTGCCATGCCCAGGGTTGCCCTGGCAACTGTTGCTGGCCCCCAAAGCGGAAGTGGGCGGGTCCTGGCGCCCTCCAGCCCCCTGCCATGCCCAGGGTTGCCCTGGCAACTTTTGCTGGCCCCCAAAGCGGAAGTGGGCGGTTCAGGCCCCCTTAAAGCCCCCTGCCATGCCCAGGGTTGCCCTGGCAACTGTTGCTGGCCCCCAAAGCGGAAGTGGGCGGGTCCAGGCCCCCTTGAGCCCCCTGTCATGCCCAGGGTTGCCATGGCAACTGTTGCTGGCCCCCAAAGCGGAAGTGGGCGGGTCCAGGCCCCCCTAAGCCCCCTGCCATGCCCAGGGTTGCCCTGGCAACTGTTGCTGGCCCCAAAGCGGAAGTGGGCGGGTCCAGGCCCCCCTAAGCCCCCTGCCATGCCCAGGGTTGCACTGGCAACTGTTGCTGGCCCCCAAAGCGGAAGTGGGCGGGTCCAGGCCCCCTTAATCCCACTGCCATGCCCAGGGTTGCCCTGGCAACTGTTGCTGACCCCCAAAGCGGAAGTGGGCGGGTCCAGGCCCCCTTAAAGCCCCCTGCCATGCCCAGGGTTGCCCTGGCAACTGTTGCTGGCCCCCAAAGCGGAAGTGGGCGGGTCCAGGCCCCCTTAAGCCCCCTGCCATGCCCAGGGTTGCCCTGGCAACTGTTCCTGGCCCCCAAAGCGGAAGTGGGTTGGTCCAGGCCCCCCTAAGCCCCCTGCCATGCCCAGGGTTGCCCTGGCAACTGTTGCTGGCCCCCAAAGCGGAAGTGGGCGGGTCCAGGCCCCCCTAAGCCCCCTGCCATGCCCAGGGTTGCCCTGGCAACTGTTGCTGGCCCCCAAAGCGGAAGTGGGCGGGGCCTGGCGCCCTCCAGCCCCTTGCCATGCCCAGGCTTGCCCTGGCAACTGTTGCTGGCCCCCAAAGCGGAAGTGGGCGGGTCCAGGCCCCCTTGAGCCACCTGTCATGCCCAGGGTTGCCCTGGCAATTGTTGCTGGCCCCCAAAGCAGAAGTGGGTGGGTCCAGGCCCCCTTAAGCCCCCTGCCATGCCCATGGTTGCCATGGCAACTGTTGCTGGCCCCCAAAGCGGAAGTGGGCGGGTCCAGGCCCCCCTAAGCCCCCTGCCATGCCCAGGGTTGCCCTGGCAACTGTTGCTGGCCCCCAAAGCGGAAGTGGGCGGGTCCTGGCGCCCTCCAGCCCCCTGCCATGCCCAGGCTTGCCCTGGCAACTTTTGCTGGCCCCCAAAGCGGAAGTGGGCGGGTTCAGGCCCCCTTAAAGCCCCCTGCCATGCCCAGGGTTGCCCTGGCAACTGTTGCTGGCCCCCCAAAGCGGAAGTGGGCGGGTCCAGGCCCCCTTGAGCCCCCTGTCATGCCCAGGGTTGCCATGGCAACTGTTGCTGGCCCCCAAAGCGGAAGTGGGCGGGTCCAGGCCCCCCTAAGCCCCCTGCCATGCCCAGGGTTGCCCTGGCAACTGTTGCTGGCCCCCAAAGCGGAAGTGGGCGGGTCCAGGCCCCCTAAGCCCCTGCCATGCCCAGGGTTGCACTGGCAACTCTTGCTGGCCCCCAAAGCGGAAGTGGGCGGGTCCAGGCCCCCTTAATCCCACTGCCATGCCCAGGGTTGCCCTGGCAACTGTTGCTGACCCCCAAAGCGGAAGTGGGCGGGTCCAGGCCCCCTTAAAGCCCCCTGCCATGCCCAGGGTTGCCCTGGCAACTGTTCCTGGCCCCCAAAGCGGAAGTGGGCGGGTCCAGGCCCCCCTAAGCCCCCTGCCATGCCCAGGGTTGCCCTGGCAACTGTTGCTGGCCCCCAAAGCGGAAGTGGGCGGGTCCAGGCCCCCCTAAGCCCCCTGCCATGCCCAGGGTTGCCCTGGCAACTGTTGCTGGCCCCCAAAGCGGAAGTGGGCGGGTCCAGGCCCCCCTAAGCCCCCTGCCATGCCCAGGGTTGCCCTGGCAACTGTTGCTGGCCCCCAAAGCGGAAGTGGGCGGGTCCAGGCCCCCCTAAGCCCCCTGCCATGCCCAGGGTTGCCCTGGCAATTGTTGCTGGCCCCCAAAGCAGAAGTGGGCGGGTCCAGGCCCCCTTAAGCCCCCTGCCATGCCCATGGTTGCCATGGCAACTGTTGCTGGCCCCCAAAGCGGAAGTGGGCGGGTCCAGGCCCCCCTAAGCCCCCTGCCATGCCCAGGGTTGCCCTGGCAACTGTTGCTGGCCCCCAAAGCGGAAGTGGGCGAGGCCTGGCGCCCTCCAGCCCCTTGCCATGCCCAGGCTTGCCCTGGCAACTGTTGCTGGCCCCCAAAGCGGAAGTGGGCGGGTCCAGGCCCCCTTGAGCCACCTGTCATGCCCAGGGTTGCCCTGGCAATTGTTGCTGGCCCCCAAAGCAGAAGTGGGTGGGTCCAGGCCCCCTTAAGCCCCCTGCCATGCCCATGGTTGCCATGGCAACTGTTGCTGGCCCCCAAAGCGGAAGTGGGCGGGTCCAGGCCCCCCTAAGCCCCCTGCCATGCCCAGGGTTGCCCTGGCAACTGTTGCTGGCCCCCAAAGCGGAAGTGGGCGGGTCCTGGCGCCCTCCAGCCCCCTGCCATGCCCAGGCTTGCCCTGGCAACTTTTGCTGGCCCCCAAAGCGGAAGTGGGCGGGTTCAGGCCCCCTTAAAGCCCCCTGCCATGCCCAGGGTTGCCCTGGCAACTGTTGCTGGCCCCCAAAGCGGAAGTGGGCGGGTCCAGGCCCCCTTGAGCCCCCTGTCATGCCCAGGGTTGCCATGGCAACTGTTGCTGGCCCCCAAAGCGGAAGTGGGCGGGTCCAGGCCCCCCTAAGCCCCCTGCCATGCCCAGGGTTGCCCTGGCAACTGTTGCTGGCCCCCAAAGCGGAAGTGGGCGGGTCCAGGCCCCCCTAAGCCCCCTGCCATGCCCAGGGTTGCACTGGCAACTCTTGCTGGCCCCCAAAGCGGAAGTGGGCGGGTCCAGGCCCCCTTAATCCCACTGCCATGCCCAGGGTTGCCCTGGCAACTGTTGCTGACCCCCAAAGCGGAAGTGGGCGGGTCCAGGCCCCCTTAAAGCCCCCTGCCATGCCCAGGGTTGCCCTGGCAACTGTTCCTGGCCCCCAAAGCGGAAGTGGGCGGGTCCAGGCCCCCCTAAGCCCCCTGCCATGCCCAGGGTTGCCCTGGCAACTGTTGCTGGCCCCCAAAGCGGAAGTGGGCGGGTCCAGGCCCCCCTAAGCCCCCTGCCATGCCCAGGGTTGCCCTGGCAACTGTTGCTGGCCCCCAAAGCGGAAGTGGGCGGGTCCAGGCCCCCCTAAGCCCCCTGCCATGCCCAGGGTTGCCCTGGCAACTGTTGCTGGCCCCCAAAGCGGAAGTGGGCGGGTCCAGGCCCCCCTAAGCCCCCTGCCATGCCCAGGGTTGCCCTGGCAATTGTTGCTGGCCCCCAAAGCAGAAGTGGGCGGGTCCAGGCCCCCTTAAGCCCCCTGCCATGCCCATGGTTGCCATGGCAACTGTTGCTGGCCCCCAAAGCGGAAGTGGGCGGGTCCAGGCCCCCATAAGCCCCCTGCCATGCCCAGGGTTGCCCTGGCAACTGTTGCTGGCCCCCAAAGCGGAAGTGGGCGGGTCCTGGCGCCCTCCAGCCCCCTGCCATGCCCAGGCTTGCCCTGGCAACTTTTGCTGGCCCTCAAAGCGGAAGTGGGCGGGTTCAGGCCCCCTTAAAGCCCCCTGCCATGCCCAGGGTTGCCCTGGCAACTGTTGCTGGCCCCCAAAGCGGAAGTGGGCGGGTCCAGGCCCCCTTGAGCCCCCTGTCATGCCAAGGGTTGCCATGGCAACTGTTGCTGGCCCCCAAAGCGGATGTGGGCGGGTCCAGGCCCCCCTAAGCCCCCTGCCATGCCCAGGGTTGCCCTGGCAACTGTTGCTGGCCCCCAAAGCGGAAGTGGGCGGGTCCTGGCACCCTCCAGCCCCCTGCCATGCCCAGGCTTGCCCTGGCAACTTTTGCTGGCCCCCAAAGCGGAAGTGGGCGGGTTCAGGCCCCCTTAAAGCCCCCTGCCATGCCCAGGGTTGCCCTGGCAACTGTTGGTGGCCCCCAAAGCGGAAGTGGGCGGGTCCAGGCCCCCTTAATCCCCCTGCCATGCCCAGGGTTGCCCTGGCAACTGTTGGTGGCCCCCAAAGCGGAAGTGGGCGGGTCCAGGCCCCCTTAATCCCCCTGCCATGCCCAGGGTTGCCCTGGCAACTGTTGCTGACCCCCAAAGCGGAAGTGGGCGGGTCCTGGCACCCTCCAGCCCCCTGCCATGCCCAGGCTTGCCCTGGCAACTTTTGCTGGCCCCCAAAGCGGAAGTGGGCGGGTTCAGGCCCCCTTAAAGCCCCCTGCCATGCCCAGGGTTGCCCTGGCAACTGTTGGTGGCCCCCAAAGCGGAAGTGGGCGGGTCCAGGCCCCCTTAATCCCCCTGCCATGCCCAGGGTTGCCCTGGCAACTGTTGCTGGCCCCCAAAGCGGAAGTGGGCGGGTCCAGGCCCCCCTAAGCCCCCTGCCATGCCCAGGGTTGCCCTGGCAACTGTTGGTGGCCCCCAAAGCGGAAGTGGGCGGGTCCAGGCCCCCTTAATCCCCCTGCCATGCCCAGGGTTGCCCTGGCAACTGTTGCTGGCCCCCAAAGCGGAAGTGGGCGGGTCCAGGCCCCCCTAAGCCCCCTGCCATGCCCAGGGTTGCCCTGGCAACTGTTGCTGGCCCCAAAAGCGGAAGTGGGCGGGGCCTGGCGCCCTCCAGCCCCCTGCCATGCCCAGGCTTGCCCTGGCAACTGTTGCTGGCCCCCAAAGCGGAAGTGGGCGGGTCCAGGCCCCCTTGAGCCCCCTGTCATGCCCAGGGTTGCCATGGCAACTGTTGCTGGCCCCCAAAGCGGAAGTGGGCGGGTCCAGGCCCCCCTAAGCCCCCTGCCATGCCCAGGGTTGCCCTGGCAACTGTTGCTGGCCCCCAAAGCGGAAGTGGGCGGGTCCAGGCCCCCCTAAGCCCCCTGCCATGCCCAGGGTTGCCCTGGCAACTGTTGCTGGCCCCCAAAGTGGAAGTGGGCGGGTCCTGGCGCCCTCCAGCCCCCTGCCATGCCCAGGGTTGCCCTGGCAACTGTTGCTGACCCCCAAAGCGGAAGTGGGCGGGTCCAGGCCCCCTTAAAGCCCCCTGCCATGCCCAGGGTTGCCCTGGCAACTGTTGCTGGCCCCCAAAGCGGAAGTGGGCGGGTCCAGGCCCCCTTAAGCCCCCTGACATGCCCAGGGTTGCCATGGCAACTGTTGCTGGCCCCCAAAGCGGAAGTGGGCGGGTCCAGGCCCCCCTAAGCCCCCTGCCATGCCCAGGGTTGCCCTGGCAACTGTTGCTGGCCCCCAAAGCGGAAGTGGGCGGGTCCTGGCGCCCTCCAGCCCCCTGCCATGCCCAGGGTTGCACGGGCAACTGTTGCTGGCCCCCAAAGCGGAAGTGGGCGGGTCCAGGCCCCCCTAAGCCCCCTGCCATGCCCAGGGTTGCACGGGCAACTGTTGCTGGCCCCCAAAGCGGAAGTGGGCGGGTCCAGGCCCCCTTAAGCCCCCTGCCATGCCCAGGGTTGCCCTGGCAACTGTTGCTGGCCCCCAAAGCGGAAGTGGGCGGGTCCAGGCCCCCTTAAGCCCCCTGACATGCCCAGGGTTGCCATGGCAACTGTTGCTGGCCCCCAAAGCGGAAGTGGGCGGGTCCAGGCCCCCCTAAGCCCCCTGCCATGCCCAGGGTTGCCCTGGCAACTGTTGCTGGCCCCCAAAGCGGAAGTGGGCGGGTCCAGGCCCCCTTAAAGCCCCCTGCCATGCCCAGGGTTGCCCTGGCAACTGTTGCTGGCCCCCAAAGCGGAAGTGGGCGGGTCCAGGCCCCCTTAAGCCCCCTGACATGCCCAGGGTTGCCCTGGCAACTGTTCCTGGCCCCCAAAGCGGAAGTGGGTTGGTCCAGGCCCCCCTAAGCCCCCTGCCATGCCCAGGGTTGCCCTGGCAACTGTTGCTGGCCCCCAAAGCGGAAGTGGGCGGGTCCAGGCCCCCCTAAGCCCCCTGCCATGCCCAGGGTTGCCCTGGCAACTGTTGCTGGCCCCCAAAGCGGAAGTGGGCGGGTCCAGGTCCCCCTAAGCCCCCTGCCATGCCCAGGGTTGCCCTGGCAACTGTTGCTGGCCCCCAAAGCGGAAGTGGGCGGGTCCAGGCCCCCCTAAGCCCCCTGCCATGCCCAGGGTTGCACTGGCAACTGTTGCTGGTCCCCAAAGCGGAAGTGGGCGGGTCCAGGCCCCCTTAATCCCCCTGCCATGCCCAGGGTTGCCCTGGCAACTGTTGCTGGCCCCCAAAGCGGAAGTGGGCGGGGCCTGGCGCCCTCCAGCCCCTTGCCATGCCCAGGCTTGCCCTGGCAACTGTTGCTGGCCCCCAAAGCGGAAGTGGGCGGGTCCAGGCCCCCTTGAGCCCCCTGTCATGCCCAGGGTTGCCCTGGCAATTGTTGCTGGCCCCCAAAGCAGAAGTGGGCGGGTCCAGGCCCCCTTAAGCCCCCTGCCATGCCCATGGTTGCCATGGCAACTGTTGCTGGCCCCCAAAGCGGAAGTGGGCGGGTCCAGGCCCCCCTAAGCCCCCTGCCATGCCCAGGGTTGCCCTGGCAACTGTTGCTGGCCCCCAAAGCGGAAGTGGGCGGGTCCTGGCGCCCTCCAGCCCCCTGCCATGCCCAGGCTTGCCCTGGCAACTTTTGCTGGCCCCCAAAGCGGAAGTGGGCGGGTTCAGGCCCCCTTAAAGCCCCCTGCCATGCCCAGGGTTGCCCTGGCAACTGTTGCTGGCCCCCAAAGCGGAAGTGGGCGGGTCCAGGCCCCCCTAAGCACCCTGCCATGCCCAGGGTTGCCCTGGCAACTGTTGCTGGCCCCCAAAGCGGAAGTGGGCGGGTCCTGGCGCCCTCCAGCCCCCTGCCATGCCCAGGCTTGCCCTGGCAACTTTTGCTGGCCCCCAAAGCGGAAGTGGGCGGGTTCAGGCCCCCTTAAAGCCCCCTGCCATGCCCAGGGTTGCCCTGGCAACTGTTGCTGGCCCCCAAAGCGGAAGTGGGCGGGTCCAGGCCCCCTTGAGCCCCCTGTCATGCCCAGGGTTGCCATGGCAACTGTTGCTGGCCCCCAAAGCGGAAGTGGGCGGGTCCAGGCCCCCCTAAGCCCCCTGCCATGCCCAGGGTTGCCCTGGCAACTGTTGCTGGCCCCCAAAGCGGAAGTGGGCGGGTCCAGGCCCCCCTAAGCCCCCTGCCATGCCCAGGGTTGCCCTGGCAACTGTTGCTGGCCCCCAAAGCGGAAGTGGGCGGGTCCAGGCCCCCCTAAGCCCCCTGCCATGCCCAGGGTTGCCCTGGCAACTGTTGCTGGCCCCCAAAGCGGAAGTGGGCGGGTCCAGGCCCCCCTAAGCCCCCTGCCATGCCCAGGGTTGCACTGGCAACTGTTGCTGGCCCCCAAAGCGGAAGTGGGCGGGTCCAGGTCCCCCTAAGCCCCCTGCCATGCCCAGGGTTGCCCTGGCAACTGTTGCTGGCCCCCAAAGCGGAAGTGGGCGGGTCCAGGCCCCCCTAAGCCCCCTGCCATGCCCAGGGTTGCACTGGCAACTGTTGCTGGTCCCCAAAGCGGAAGTGGGCGGGTCCAGGCCCCCTTAATCCCCCTGCCATGCCCAGGGTTGCCCTGGCAACTGTTGCTGGCCCCCAAAGCGGAAGTGGGCGGGGCCTGGCGCCCTCCAGCCCCTTGCCATGCCCAGGCTTGCCCTGGCAACTGTTGCTGGCCCCCAAAGCGGAAGTGGGCGGGTCCAGGCCCCCTTGAGCCCCCTGTCATGCCCAGGGTTGCCCTGGCAATTGTTGCTGGCCCCCAAAGCAGAAGTGGGCGGGTCCAGGCCCCCTTAAGCCCCCTGCCATGCCCATGGTTGCCATGGCAACTGTTGCTGGCCCCCAAAGCGGAAGTGGGCGGGTCCAGGCCCCCCTAAGCCCCCTGCCATGCCCAGGGTTGCCCTGGCAACTGTTGCTGGCCCCCAAAGCGGAAGTGGGCGGGTCCTGGCGCCCTCCAGCCCCCTGCCATGCCCAGGCTTGCCCTGGCAACTTTTGCTGGCCCCCAAAGCGGAAGTGGGCGGGTTCAGGCCCCCTTAAAGCCCCCTGCCATGCCCAGGGTTGCCCTGGCAACTGTTGCTGGCCCCCAAAGCGGAAGTGGGCGGGTCCAGGCCCCCCTAAGCACCCTGCCATGCCCAGGGTTGCCCTGGCAACTGTTGCTGGCCCCCAAAGCGGAAGTGGGCGGGTCCTGGCGCCCTCCAGCCCCCTGCCATGCCCAGGCTTGCCCTGGCAACTTTTGCTGGCCCCCAAAGCGGAAGTGGGCGGGTTCAGGCCCCCTTAAAGCCCCCTGCCATGCCCAGGGTTGCCCTGGCAACTGTTGCTGGCCCCCAAAGCGGAAGTGGGCGGGTCCAGGCCCCCTTGAGCCCCCTGTCATGCCCAGGGTTGCCATGGCAACTGTTGCTGGCCCCCAAAGCGGAAGTGGGCGGGTCCAGGCCCCCCTAAGCCCCCTGCCATGCCCAGGGTTGCCCTGGCAACTGTTGCTGGCCCCCAAAGCGGAAGTGGGCGGGTCCAGGCCCCCCTAAGCCCCCTGCCATGCCCAGGGTTGCACTGGCAACTGTTGCTGGCCCCCAAAGCGGAAGTGGGCGGGTCCAGGCCCCCCTAAGCCCCCTGCCATGCCCAGGGTTGCCCTGGCAACTGTTGCTGGCCCCCAAAGCGGAAGTGGGCGGGTCCAGGTCCCCCTAAGCCCCCTGCCATGCCCAGGGTTGCCCTGGCAACTGTTGCTGGCCCCCAAAGCGGAAGTGGGCGGGTCCAGGCCCCCCTAAGCCCCCTGCCATGCCCAGGGTTGCACTGGCAACTGTTGCTGGTCCCCAAAGCGGAAGTGGGCGGGTCCAGGCCCCCTTAATCCCCCTGCCATGCCCAGGGTTGCCCTGGCAACTGTTGCTGGCCCCCAAAGCGGAAGTGGGCGGGGCCTGGCGCCCTCCAGCCCCTTGCCATGCCCAGGCTTGCCCTGGCAACTGTTGCTGGCCCCCAAAGCGGAAGTGGGCGGGTCCAGGCCCCCTTGAGCCCCCTGTCATGCCCAGGGTTGCCCTGGCAATTGTTGCTGGCCCCCAAAGCAGAAGTGGGCGGGTCCAGGCCCCCTTAAGCCCCCTGCCATGCCCATGGTTGCCATGGCAACTGTTGCTGGCCCCCAAAGCGGAAGTGGGCGGGTCCAGGCCCCCCTAAGCCCCCTGCCATGCCCAGGGTTGCCCTGGCAACTGTTGCTGGCCCCCAAAGCGGAAGTGGGCGGGTCCTGGCGCCCTCCAGCCCCCTGCCATGCCCAGGCTTGCCCTGGCAACTTTTGCTGGCCCCCAAAGCGGAAGTGGGCGGGTTCAGGCCCCCATAAAGCCCCCTGCCATGCCCAGGGTTGCCCTGGCAACTGTTGCTGGCCCCCAAAGCGGAAGTGGGCGGGTCCAGGCCCCCTTGAGTCCCCTGTCATGCCCAGGGTTGCCATGGCAACTGTTGCTGGCCCCCAAAGCGGAAGTGGGCGGGTCCAGGCCCCCCTAAGCCCCCTGCCATGCCCAGGGTTGCCCTGGCAACTGTTGCTGGCCCCCAAAGCGGAAGTGGGCGGGTCCAGGCCCCCCTAAGCCCCCTGCCATGCCCAGGGTTGCACTGGCAACTGTTGCTGGCCCCCAAAGCGGAAGTGGGCGGGTCCAGGCCCCCTTAATCCCACTGCCATGCCCAGGGTTGCCCTGGCAACTGTTGCTGACCCCCAAAGCGGAAGTGGGCGGGTCCAGGCCCCCTTAAAGCCCCCTGCCATGCCCAGGGTTGCCCTGGCAACTGTTGCTGGCCCCCAAAGCGGAAGTGGGCGGGTCCAGGCCCCCCTAAGCCCCCTGCCATGCCCAGGGTTGCACTGGCAACTGTTGCTGGCCCCCAAAGCGGAAGTGGGCGGGTCCAGGCCCCCCTAAGCCCCCTGCCATGCCCAGGGTTGCCCTGGCAACTGTTGCTGGCCCCCAAAGCGGAAGTGGGCGGGTCCAGGTCCCCCTAAGCCCCCTGCCATGCCCAGGGTTGCCCTGGCAACTGTTGCTGGCCCCCAAAGCGGAAGTGGGCGGGTCCAGGCCCCCCTAAGCCCCCTGCCATGCCCAGGGTTGCACTGGCAACTGTTGCTGGTCCCCAAAGCGGAAGTGGGCGGGTCCAGGCCCCCTTAATCCCCCTGCCATGCCCAGGGTTGCCCTGGCAACTGTTGCTGGCCCCCAAAGCGGAAGTGGGCGGGGCCTGGCGCCCTCCAGCCCCTTGCCATGCCCAGGCTTGCCCTGGCAACTGTTGCTGGCCCCCAAAGCGGAAGTGGGCGGGTCCAGGCCCCCTTGAGCCCCCTGTCATGCCCAGGGTTGCCCTGGCAATTGTTGCTGGCCCCCAAAGCAGAAGTGGGCGGGTCCAGGCCCCCTTAAGCCCCCTGCCATGCCCATGGTTGCCATGGCAACTGTTGCTGGCCCCCAAAGCGGAAGTGGGCGGGTCCAGGCCCCCCTAAGCCCCCTGCCATGCCCAGGGTTGCCCTGGCAACTGTTGCTGGCCCCCAAAGCGGAAGTGGGCGGGTCCTGGCGCCCTCCAGCCCCCTGCCATGCCCAGGCTTGCCCTGGCAACTTTTGCTGGCCCCCAAAGCGGAAGTGGGCGGGTTCAGGCCCCCATAAAGCCCCCTGCCATGCCCAGGGTTGCCCTGGCAACTGTTGCTGGCCCCCAAAGCGGAAGTGGGCGGGTCCAGGCCCCCTTGAGTCCCCTGTCATGCCCAGGGTTGCACTGGCAACTGTTGCTGGCCCCCAAAGCGGAAGTGGGCGGGTCCAGGCCCCCTTAATCCCACTGCCATGCCCAGGGTTGCCCTGGCAACTGTTGCTGGCCCCCAAAGCGGAAGTGGGCGGGTCCAGGCCCCCTTAATCCCACTGCCATGCCCAGGGTTGCCCTGGCAACTGTTGCTGACCCCCAAAGCGGAAGTGGGCGGGTCCAGGCCCCCTTAAAGCCCCCTGCCATGCCCAGGGTTGCCCTGGCAACTGTTGCTGGCCCCCAAAGCGGAAGTGGGCGGGTCCAGGCCCCCTTAAGCCCACTGCCATGCCCAGGGTTGCCCTGGCAACTGTTCCTGGCCCCCAAAGCGGAAGTGGGCGGGTCCAGGCCCCCCTAAGCCCCCTGCCATGCCCAGGGTTGCCCTGGCAACTGTTGCTGGCCCCCAAAGCGGAAGTGGGCGGGTCCAGGCCCCCCTAAGCCCCCTGCCATGCCCAGGGTTGCCCTGGCAACTGTTGCTGGCCCCCAAAGCGGAAGTGGGCGGGTCCAGGCCCCCTTAAATCCCCCTGCCATGCCCAGGGTTGCCCTGGCAACTGTTGCTGACCCCCAAAGCGGAAGTGGGCGGGACCAGGCCCCCGTAAGCCCCATGCCATGCCCAGGGTTGCCATGGCAACTGTTGCTGGCCCCCAAAGCGGAAGTGGGCGGGTCCAGGCCCCCCTAAGCCCCCTGCCATGCCCAGGGTTGCCCTGGCAACTGTTGCTGGCCCCAAAAGCGGAAGTGGGCGGGGCCTGGCGCCCTCCAGCCCCCTGCCATGCCCAGGCTTGCCCTGGCAACTGTTGCTGGCCCCCAAAGCGGAAGTGGGCGGGTCCAGGCCCCCTTGAGCCCCCTGTCATGCCCAGGGTTGCCATGGCAACTGTTGCTGGCCCCCAAAGCGGAAGTGGGCGGGTCCAGGCCCCCCTAAGCCCCCTGCCATGCCCAGGGTTGCCCTGGCAACTGTTGCTGGCCCCCAAAGCGGAAGTGGGCGGGTCCAGGCCCCCCTAAGCCCCCTGCCATGCTCAGGGTTGCCCTGGCAACTGTTGCTGGCCCCCAAAGTGGAAGTGGGCGGGTCCTGGCGCCCTCCAGCCCCCTGCCATGCCCAGGGTTGCCCTGGCAACTGTTGCTGACCCCCAAAGCGGAAGTGGGCGGGTCCAGGCCCCCTTAAAGCCCCCTGCCATGCCCAGGGTTGCCCTTGCAACTGTTGCTGGCCCCCAAAGCGGAAGTGGGCGGGTCCAGGCCCCCTTAAGCCCCCTGACATGCCCAGGGTTGCCCTGGCAACTGTTGCTGACCCCCAAAGCGGAAGTGGGCGGGTCCAGGCCCCCTTAAAGCCCCCTGCCATGCCCAGGGTTGCCCTGGCAACTGTTGCTGGCCCCCAAAGCGGAAGTGGGCGGGTCCAGGCCCCCTTAAGCCCCCTGCCATGCCCAGGGTTGCCCTGGCAACTGTTGCTGGCCCCCAAAGCGGAAGTGGGCGGGTCCAGGCCCCCCTAAGCCCCCTGCCATGCCCAGGGTTGCCCTGGCAACTGTTGCTGGCCCCCAAAGCGGAAGTGGGCGGGTCCTGGCGCCCTCCAGCCCCCTGCCATGCCCAGGGTTGCCCTGGCAACTTTTGCTGGCCCCCAAAGCGGAAGTGGGCGGGTTCAGGCCCCCTTAAAGCCCCCTGCCATGCCCAGGGTTGCCCTGGCAACTGTTGCTGGCCCCCAAAGCGGAAGTGGGCGGGTCCAGGCCCCCTTGAGCCCCCTGTCATGCCGAGGGTTGCCATGGCAACTGTTGCTGGCCCCCAAAGCGGAAGTGGGCGGGTCCAGGCCCCCCTAAGCCCCCTGCCATGCCCAGGGTTGCCCTGGCAACTGTTGCTGGCCCCAAAGCGGAAGTGGGCGGGTCCAGGCCCCCCTAAGCCCCCTGCCATGCCCAGGGTTGCACTGGCAACTGTTGCTGGCCCCCAAAGCGGAAGTGGGCGGGTCCAGGCCCCCTTAATCCCACTGCCATGCCCAGGGTTGCCCTGGCAACTGTTGCTGACCCCCAAAGCGGAAGTGGGCGGGTCCAGGCCCCCTTAAAGCCCCCTGCCATGCCCAGGGTTGCCCTGGCAACTGTTGCTGGCCCCCAAAGCGGAAGTGGGCGGGTCCAGGCCCCCTTAAGCCCCCTGCCATGCCCAGGGTTGCCCTGGCAACTGTTCCTGGCCCCCAAAGCGGAAGTGGGTTGGTCCAGGCCCCCCTAAGCCCCCTGCCATGCCCAGGGTTGCCCTGGCAACTGTTGCTGGCCCCCAAAGCGGAAGTGGGCGGGTCCAGGCCCCCCTAAGCCCCCTGCCATGCCCAGGGTTGCCCTGGCAACTGTTGCTGGCCCCCAAAGCGGAAGTGGGCGGGGCCTGGCGCCCTCCAGCCCCTTGCCATGCCCAGGCTTGCCCTGGCAACTGTTGCTGGCCCCCAAAGCGGAAGTGGGCGGGTCCAGGCCCCCTTAATCCCACTGCCATGCCCAGGGTTGCCCTGGCAACTGTTGCTGACCCCCAAAGCGGAAGTGGGCGGGTCCAGGCCCCCTTAAAGCCCCCTGCCATGCCCAGGGTTGCCCTGGCAACTGTTGCTGGCCCCCAAAGCGGAAGTGGGCGGGTCCAGGCCCCCTTGAGCCACCTGTCATGCCCAGGGTTGCCCTGGCAATTGTTGCTGGCCCCCAAAGCAGAAGTGGGTGGGTCCAGGCCCCCTTAAGCCCCCTGCCATGCCCATGGTTGCCATGGCAACTGTTGCTGGCCCCCAAAGCGGAAGTGGGCGGGTCCAGGCCCCCCTAAGCCCCCTGCCATGCCCAGGGTTGCCCTGGCAACTGTTGCTGGCCCCCAAAGCGGAAGTGGGCGGGTCCTGGCGCCCTCCAGCCCCCTGCCATGCCCAGGCTTGCCCTGGCAACTTTTGCTGGCCCCCAAAGCGGAAGTGGGCGGGTTCAGGCCCCCTTAAAGCCCCCTGCCATGCCCAGGGTTGCCCTGGCAACTGTTGCTGGCCCCCAAAGCGGAAGTGGGCGGGTCCAGGCCCCCTTGAGCCCCCTGTCATGCCCAGGGTTGCCATGGCAACTGTTGCTGGCCCCCAAAGCGGAAGTGGGCGGGTCCAGGCCCCCCTAAGCCCCCTGCCATGCCCAGGGTTGCCCTGGCAACTGTTGCTGGCCCCCAAAGCGGAAGTGGGCGGGTCCAGGCCCCCCTAAGCCCCCTGCCATGCCCAGGGTTGCACTGGCAACTCTTGCTGGCCCCCAAAGCGGAAGTGGGCGGGTCCAGGCCCCCTTAATCCCACTGCCATGCCCAGGGTTGCCCTGGCAACTGTTGCTGACCCCCAAAGCGGAAGTGGGCGGGTCCAGGCCCCCTTAAAGCCCCCTGCCATGCCCAGGGTTGCCCTGGCAACTGTTCCTGGCCCCCAAAGCGGAAGTGGGCGGGTCCAGGCCCCCCTAAGCCCCCTGCCATGCCCAGGGTTGCCCTGGCAACTGTTGCTGGCCCCCAAAGCGGAAGTGGGCGGGTCCAGGCCCCCCTAAGCCCCCTGCCATGCCCAGGGTTGCCCTGGCAACTGTTGCTGGCCCCCAAAGCGGAAGTGGGCGGGTCCAGGCCCCCCTAAGCCCCCTGCCATGCCCAGGGTTGCCCTGGCAACTGTTGCTGGCCCCCAAAGCGGAAGTGGGCGGGTCCAGGCCCCCATAAGCCCCCTGCCATGCCCAGGGTTGCCCTGGCAATTGTTGCTGGCCCCCAAAGCAGAAGTGGGCGGGTCCAGGCCCCCTTAAGCCCCCTGCCATGCCCATGGTTGCCATGGCAACTGTTGCTGGCCCCCAAAGCGGAAGTGGGCGGGTCCAGGCCCCCATAAGCCCCCTGCCATGCCCAGGGTTGCCCTGGCAACTGTTGCTGGCCCCCAAAGCGGAAGTGGGCGGGTCCTGGCGCCCTCCAGCCCCCTGCCATGCCCAGGCTTGCCCTGGCAACTTTTGCTGGCCCCCAAAGCGGAAGTGGGCGGGTCCAGGCCCCCTTAATCCCACTGCCATGCCCAGGGTTGCCCTGGCAACTGTTGCTGACCCCCAAAGCGGAAGTGGGCGGGTCCAGGCCCCCTTAAAGCCCCCTGCCATGCCCAGGGTTGCCCTGGCAACTGTTCCTGGCCCCCAAAGCGGAAGTGGGCGGGTCCAGGCCCCCCTAAGCCCCCTGCCATGCCCAGGGTTGCCCTGGCAACTGTTGCTGGCCCCCAAAGCGGAAGTGGGCGGGTCCAGGCCCCCCTAAGCCCCCTGCCATGCCCAGGGTTGCCCTGGCAACTGTTGCTGGCCCCCAAAGCGGAAGTGGGCGGGTCCAGGCCCCCCTAAGCCCCCTGCCATGCCCAGGGTTGCCCTGGCAACTGTTGCTGGCCCCCAAAGCGGAAGTGGGCGGGTCCAGGCCCCCATAAGCCCCCTGCCATGCCCAGGGTTGCCCTGGCAATTGTTGCTGGCCCCCAAAGCAGAAGTGGGCGGGTCCAGGCCCCCTTAAGCCCCCTGCCATGCCCATGGTTGCCATGGCAACTGTTGCTGGCCCCCAAAGCGGAAGTGGGCGGGTCCAGGCCCCCATAAGCCCCCTGCCATGCCCAGGGTTGCCCTGGCAACTGTTGCTGGCCCCCAAAGCGGAAGTGGGCGGGTCCTGGCGCCCTCCAGCCCCCTGCCATGCCCAGGCTTGCCCTGGCAACTTTTGCTGGCCCCCAAAGCGGAAGTGGGCGGGTTCAGGCCCCCTTAAAGCCCCCTGCCATGCCCAGGGTTGCCCTGGCAACTGTTGCTGGCCCCCAAAGCGGAAGTGGGCGGGTCCAGGCCCCCTTGAGCCCCCTGTCATGCCAAGGGTTGCCATGGCAACTGTTGCTGGCCCCCAAAGCGGATGTGGGCGGGTCCAGGCCCCCCTAAGCCCCCTGCCATGCCCAGGGTTGCCCTGGCAACTGTTGCTGGCCCCCAAAGCGGAAGTGGGCGGGTCCTGGCACCCTCCAGCCCCCTGCCATGCCCAGGCTTGCCCTGGCAACTTTTGCTGGCCACCAAAGCGGAAGTGGGCGGGTTCAGGCCCCTTAAAGCCCCCTGCCATGCCCAGGGTTGCCCTGGCAACTGTTGGTGGCCCCCAAAGCGGAAGTGGGCGGGTCCAGGCCCCCTTAATCCCCCTGCCATGCCCAGGGTTGCCCTGGCAACTGTTGGTGGCCCCCAAAGCGGAAGTGGGCGGGTCCAGGCCCCCTTAATCCCCCTGCCATGCCCAGGGTTGCCCTGGCAACTGTTGCTGACCCCCAAAGCGGAAGTGGGCGGGTCCTGGCACCCTCCAGCCCCCTGCCATGCCCAGGCTTGCCCTGGCAACTTTTGCTGGCCCCCAAAGCGGAAGTGGGCGGGTTCAGGCCCCCTTAAAGCCCCCTGCCATGCCCAGGGTTGCCCTGGCAACTGTTGGTGGCCCCCAAAGCGGAAGTGGGCGGGTCCAGGCCCCCTTAATCCCCCTGCCATGCCCAGGGTTGCCCTGGCAACTGTTGCTGGCCCCCAAAGCGGAAGTGGGCGGGTCCAGGCCCCCCTAAGCCCCCTGCCATGCCCAGGGTTGCCCTGGCAACTGTTGGTGGCCCCCAAAGCGGAAGTGGGCGGGTCCAGGCCCCCTTAATCCCCCTGCCATGCCCAGGGTTGCCCTGGCAACTGTTGCTGGCCCCCAAAGCGGAAGTGGGCGGGTCCAGGCCCCCTTAAGCCCCCTGACATGCCCAGGGTTGCCATGGCAACTGTTGCTGGCCCCCAAAGCGGAAGTGGGCGGGTCCAGGCCCCCCTAAGCCCCCTGCCATGCCCAGGGTTGCCCTGGCAACTGTTGCTGGCCCCCAAAGCGGAAGTGGGCGGGTCCAGGCCCCCCTAAGCCCCCTGCCATGCCCAGGGTTGCACTGGCAACTGTTGCTGGCCCCCAAAGCGGAAGTGGGCGGGTCCAGGCCCCCTTAATCCCACTGCCATGCCCAGGGTTGCCCTGGCAACTGTTGCTGACCCCCAAAGCGGAAGTGGGCGGGTCCAGGCCCCCTTAAAGCCCCCTGCCATGCCCAGGGTTGCCCTGGCAACTGTTGCTGGCCCCCAAAGCGGAAGTGGGCGGGTCCAGGCCCCCTTAAGCCCCCTGCCATGCCCAGGGTTGCCCTGGCAACTGTTCCTGGCCCCCAAAGCGGAAGTGGGTTGGTCCAGGCCCCCCTAAGCCCCCTGCCATGCCCAGGGTTGCCCTGGCAACTGTTGCTGGCCCCCAAAGCGGAAGTGGGCGGGTCCAGGCCCCCATAAGCCCCCTGCCATGCCCAGGGTTGCCCTGGCAACTGTTGCTGGCCCCCAAAGCGGAAGTGGGCGGGTCCAGGTCCCCCTAAGCCCCCTGCCATGCCCAGGGTTGCCCTGGCAACTGTTGCTGGCCCCCAAAGCGGAAGTGGGCGGGTCCAGGCCCCCCTAAGCCCCCTGCCATGCCCAGGGTTGCACTGGCAACTGTTGCTGGTCCCCAAAGCGGAAGTGGGCGGGTCCAGGCCCCCTTAATCCCCCTGCCATGCCCAGGGTTGCCCTGGCAACTGTTGCTGGCCCCCAAAGCGGAAGTGGGCGGGGCCTGGCGCCCTCCAGCCCCTTGCCATGCCCAGGCTTGCCCTGGCAACTGTTGCTGGCCCCCAAAGCGGAAGTGGGCGGGTCCAGGCCCCCTTGAGCCCCCTGTCATGCCCAGGGTTGCCCTGGCAATTGTTGCTGGCCCCCAAAGCAGAAGTGGGCGGGTCCAGGCCCCCTTAAGCCCCCTGCCATGCCCATGGTTGCCATGGCAACTGTTGCTGGCCCCCAAAGCGGAAGTGGGCGGGTCCAGGCCCCCCTAAGCCCCCTGCCATGCCCAGGGTTGCCCTGGCAACTGTTGCTGGCCCCCAAAGCGGAAGTGGGCGGGTCCTGGCGCCCTCCAGCCCCCTGCCATGCCCAGGCTTGCCCTGGCAACTTTTGCTGGCCCCCAAAGCGGAAGTGGGCGGGTTCAGGCCCCCTTAAAGCCCCCTGCCATGCCCAGGGTTGCCCTGGCAACTGTTGCTGGCCCCCAAAGCGGAAGTGGGCGGGTCCAGGCCCCCCTAAGCACCCTGCCATGCCCAGGGTTGCCCTGGCAACTGTTGCTGGCCCCCAAAGCGGAAGTGGGCGGGTCCTGGCGCCCTCCAGCCCCCTGCCATGCCCAGGCTTGCCCTGGCAACTTTTGCTGGCCCCCAAAGCGGAAGTGGGCGGGTTCAGGCCCCCTTAAAGCCCCCTGCCATGCCCAGGGTTGCCCTGGCAACTGTTGCTGGCCCCCAAAGCGGAAGTGGGCGGGTCCAGGCCCCCTTGAGCCCCCTGTCATGCCCAGGGTTGCCATGGCAACTGTTGCTGGCCCCCAAAGCGGAAGTGGGCGGGTCCAGGCCCCCCTAAGCCCCCTGCCATGCCCAGGGTTGCCCTGGCAACTGTTGCTGGCCCCCAAAGCGGAAGTGGGCGGGTCCAGGCCCCCCTAAGCCCCCTGCCATGCCCAGGGTTGCACTGGCAACTGTTGCTGGCCCCCAAAGCGGAAGTGGGCGGGTCCAGGCCCCCTTAATCCCACTGCCATGCCCAGGGTTGCCCTGGCAACTGTTGCTGACCCCCAAAGCGGAAGTGGGCGGGTCCAGGCCCCCTTAAAGCCCCCTGCCATGCCCAGGGTTGCCCTGGCAACTGTTGCTGGCCCCCAAAGCGGAAGTGGGCGGGTCCAGGCCCCCTTAAGCCCCCTGCCATGCCCAGGGTTGCCCTGGCAACTGTTCCTGGCCCCCAAAGCGGAAGTGGGTTGGTCCAGGCCCCCCTAAGCCCCCTGCCATGCCCAGGGTTGCCCTGGCAACTGTTGCTGGCCCCCAAAGCGGAAGTGGGCGGGTCCAGGCCCCCCTAAGCCCCCTGCCATGCCCAGGGTTGCCCTGGCAACTGTTGCTGGCCCCCAAAGCGGAAGTGGGCGGGTCCAGGTCCCCCTAAGCCCCCTGCCATGCCCAGGGTTGCCCTGGCAACTGTTGCTGGCCCCCAAAGCGGAAGTGGGCGGGTCCAGGCCCCCCTAAGCCCCCTGCCATGCCCAGGGTTGCACTGGCAACTGTTGCTGGTCCCCAAAGCGGAAGTGGGCGGGTCCAGGCCCCCTTAATCCCCCTGCCATGCCCAGGGTTGCCCTGGCAACTGTTGCTGGCCCCCAAAGCGGAAGTGGGCGGGGCCTGGCGCCCTCCAGCCCCTTGCCATGCCCAGGCTTGCCCTGGCAACTGTTGCTGGCCCCCAAAGCGGAAGTGGGCGGGTCCAGGCCCCCTTGAGCCCCCTGTCATGCCCAGGGTTGCCCTGGCAATTGTTGCTGGCCCCCAAAGCAGAAGTGGGCGGGTCCAGGCCCCCTTAAGCCCCCTGCCATGCCCATGGTTGCCATGGCAACTGTTGCTGGCCCCCAAAGCGGAAGTGGGCGGGTCCAGGCCCCCCTAAGCCCCCTGCCATGCCCAGGGTTGCCCTGGCAACTGTTGCTGGCCCCCAAAGCGGAAGTGGGCGGGTCCTGGCGCCCTCCAGCCCCCTGCCATGCCCAGGCTTGCCCTGGCAACTTTTGCTGGCCCCCAAAGCGGAAGTGGGCGGGTTCAGGCCCCCTTAAAGCCCCCTGCCATGCCCAGGGTTGCCCTGGCAACTGTTGCTGGCCCCCAAAGCGGAAGTGGGCGGGTCCAGGCCCCCCTAAGCACCCTGCCATGCCCAGGGTTGCCCTGGCAACTGTTGCTGGCCCCCAAAGCGGAAGTGGGCGGGTCCTGGCGCCCTCCAGCCCCCTGCCATGCCCAGGCTTGCCCTGGCAACTTTTGCTGGCCCCCAAAGCGGAAGTGGGCGGGTTCAGGCCCCCTTAAAGCCCCCTGCCATGCCCAGGGTTGCCCTGGCAACTGTTGCTGGCCCCCAAAGCGGAAGTGGGCGGGTCCAGGCCCCCTTGAGCCCCCTGTCATGCCCAGGGTTGCCATGGCAACTGTTGCTGGCCCCCAAAGCGGAAGTGGGCGGGTCCAGGCCCCCCTAAGCCCCCTGCCATGCCCAGGGTTGCCCTGGCAACTGTTGCTGGCCCCCAAAGCGGAAGTGGGCGGGTCCAGGCCCCCCTAAGCCCCCTGCCATGCCCAGGGTTGCACTGGCAACTGTTGCTGGCCCCCAAAGCGGAAGTGGGCGGGTCCAGGCCCCCTTAATCCCACTGCCATGCCCAGGGTTGCCCTGGCAACTGTTGCTGACCCCCAAAGCGGAAGTGGGCGGGTCCAGGCCCCTTTAAAGCCCCCTGCCATGCCCAGGGTTGCCCTGGCAACTGTTGCTGGCCCCCAAAGCGGAAGTGGGCGGGTCCAGGCCCCCTTAAGCCCCCTGCCATGCCCAGGGTTGCCCTGGCAACTGTTCCTGGCCCCCAAAGCGGAAGTGGGTTGGTCCAGGCCCCCCTAAGCCCCCTGCCATGCCCAGGGTTGCCCTGGCAACTGTTGCTGGCCCCCAAAGCGGAAGTGGGCGGGTCCAGGCCCCCCTAAGCCCCCTGCCATGCCCAGGGTTGCCCTGGCAACTGTTGCTGGCCCCCAAAGCGGAAGTGGGCGGGTCCAGGTCCCCCTAAGCCCCCTGCCATGCCCAGGGTTGCCCTGGCAACTGTTGCTGGCCCCCAAAGCGGAAGTGGGCGGGTCCAGGCCCCCCTAAGCCCCCTGCCATGCCCAGGGTTGCACTGGCAACTGTTGCTGGTCCCCAAAGCGGAAGTGGGCGGGTCCAGGCCCCCTTAATCCCCCTGCCATGCCCAGGGTTGCCCTGGCAACTGTTGCTGGCCCCCAAAGCGGAAGTGGGCGGGGCCTGGCGCCCTCCAGCCCCTTGCCATGCCCAGGCTTGCCCTGGCAACTGTTGCTGGCCCCCAAAGCGGAAGTGGGCGGGTCCAGGCCCCCTTGAGCCCCCTGTCATGCCCAGGGTTGCCCTGGCAATTGTTGCTGGCCCCCAAAGCAGAAGTGGGCGGGTCCAGGCCCCCTTAAGCCCCCTGCCATGCCCATGGTTGCCATGGCAACTGTTGCTGGCCCCCAAAGCGGAAGTGGGCGGGTCCAGGCCCCCCTAAGCCCCCTGCCATGCCCAGGGTTGCCCTGGCAACTGTTGCTGGCCCCCAAAGCGGAAGTGGGCGGGTCCTGGCGCCCTCCAGCCCCCTGCCATGCCCAGGCTTGCCCTGGCAACTTTTGCTGGCCCCCAAAGCGGAAGTGGGCGGGTTCAGGCCCCCATAAAGCCCCCTGCCATGCCCAGGGTTGCCCTGGCAACTGTTGCTGGCCCCCAAAGCGGAAGTGGACGGGTCCAGGCCCCCTTGAGTCCCCTGTCATGCCCAGGGTTGCCATGGCAACTGTTGCTGGCCCCCAAAGCGGAAGTGGGCGGGTCCAGGCCCCCCTAAGCCCCCTGCCATGCCCAGGGTTGCCCTGGCAACTGTTGCTGGCCCCCAAAGCGGAAGTGGGCGGGTCCAGGCCCCCCTAAGCCCCCTGCCATGCCCAGGGTTGCACTGGCAACTGTTGCTGGCCCCCAAAGCGGAAGTGGGCGGGTCCAGGCCCCCTTAATCCCACTGCCATGCCCAGGGTTGCCCTGGCAACTGTTGCTGACCCCCAAAGCGGAAGTGGGCGGGTCCAGGCCCCCTTAAAGCCCCCTGCCATGCCCAGGGTTGCCCTGGCAACTGTTGCTGGCCCCCAAAGCGGAAGTGGGCGGGTCCAGGCCCCCTTAAGCCCACTGCCATGCCCAGGGTTGCCCTGGCAACTGTTCCTGGCCCCCAAAGCGGAAGTGGGCGGGTCCAGGCCCCCCTAAGCCCCCTGCCATGCCCAGGGTTGCCCTGGCAACTGTTGCTGGCCCCCAAAGCGGAAGTGGGCGGGTCCAGGCCCCCCTAAGCCCCCTGCCATGCCCAGGGTTGCCCTGGCAACTGTTGCTGGCCCCCAAAGCGGAAGTGGGCGGGTCCAGGCCCCCCTAAGCCCCATGCCATGCCCAGGGTTGCCCTGGCAACTGTTGCTGGCCCCCAAAGCGGAAGTGGGCGGGTCCAGGCCCCCTTAAATCCCCCTGCCATGCCCAGGGTTGCCCTGGCAACTGTTGCTGACCCCCAAAGCGGAAGTGGGCGGGACCAGGCCCCCGTAAGCCCCATGCCATGCCCAGGGTTGCCATGGCAACTGTTGCTGGCCCCCAAAGCGGAAGTGGGCGGGTCCAGGCCCCCCTAAGCCCCCTGCCATGCCCAGGGTTGCCCTGGCAACTGTTGCTGGCCCCAAAAGCGGAAGTGGGCGGGGCCTGGCGCCCTCCAGCCCCCTGCCATGCCCAGGCTTGCCCTGGCAACTGTTGCTGGCCCCCAAAGCGGAAGTGGGCGGGTCCAGGCCCCCTTGAGCCCCCTGTCATGCCCAGGGTTGCCATGGCAACTGTTGCTGGCCCCCAAAGCGGAAGTGGGCGGGTCCAGGCCCCCCTAAGCCCCCTGCCATGCCCAGGGTTGCCCTGGCAACTGTTGCTGGCCCCCAAAGCGGAAGTGGGCGGGTCCAGGCCCCCCTAAGCCCCCTGCCATGCTCAGGGTTGCCCTGGCAACTGTTGCTGGCCCCCAAAGTGGAAGTGGGCGGGTCCTGGCGCCCTCCAGCCCCCTGCCATGCCCAGGGTTGCCCTGGCAACTGTTGCTGACCCCCAAAGCGGAAGTGGGCGGGTCCAGGCCCCCTTAAAGCCCCCTGCCATGCCCAGGGTTGCCCTGGCAACTGTTGCTGGCCCCCAAAGCGGAAGTGGGCGGGTCCAGGCCCCCTTAAGCCCCCTGACATGCCCAGGGTTGCCCTGGCAACTGTTGCTGACCCCCAAAGCGGAAGTGGGCGGGTCCAGGCCCCCTTAAAGCCCCCTGCCATGCCCAGGGTTGCCCTGGCAACTGTTGCTGGCCCCCAAAGCGGAAGTGGGCGGGTCCAGGCCCCCTTAAGCCCCCTGCCATGCCCAGGGTTGCCCTGGCAACTGTTGCTGGCCCCCAAAGCGGAAGTGGGCGGGTCCAGGCCCCCCTAAGCCCCCTGCCATGCCCAGGGTTGCCCTGGCAACTGTTGCTGGCCCCCAAAGCGGAAGTGGGCGGGTCCTGGCGCCCTCCAGCCCCCTGCCATGCCCAGGGTTGCCCTGGCAACTTTTGCTGGCCCCCAAAGCGGAAGTGGGCGGGTTCAGGCCCCCTTAAAGCCCCCTGCCATGCCCAGGGTTGCCCTGGCAACTGTTGCTGGCCCCCAAAGCGGAAGTGGGCGGGTCCAGGCCCCCTTGAGCCCCCTGTCATGCCCAGGGTTGCCATGGCAACTGTTGCTGGCCCCCAAAGCGGAAGTGGGCGGGTCCAGGCCCCCCTAAGCCCCCTGCCATGCCCAGGGTTGCCCTGGCAACTGTTGCTGGCCCCAAAGCGGAAGTGGGCGGGTCCAGGCCCCCCTAAGCCCCCTGCCATGCCCAGGGTTGCACTGGCAACTGTTGCTGGCCCCCAAAGCGGAAGTGGGCGGGTCCAGGCCCCCTTAATCCCACTGCCATGCCCAGGGTTGCCCTGGCAACTGTTGCTGACCCCCAAAGCGGAAGTGGGCGGGTCCAGGCCCCCTTAAAGCCCCCTGCCATGCCCAGGGTTGCCCTGGCAACTGTTGCTGGCCCCCAAAGCGGAAGTGGGCGGGTCCAGGCCCCCTTAAGCCCCCTGCCATGCCCAGGGTTGCCCTGGCAACTGTTCCTGGCCCCCAAAGCGGAAGTGGGTTGGTCCAGGCCCCCCTAAGCCCCCTGCCATGCCCAGGGTTGCCCTGGCAACTGTTGCTGGCCCCCAAAGCGGAAGTGGGCGGGGCCTGGCGCCCTCCAGCCCCTTGCCATGCCCAGGCTTGCCCTGGCAACTGTTGCTGGCCCCCAAAGCGGAAGTGGGCGGGTCCAGGCCCCCTTGAGCCACCTGTCATGCCCAGGGTTGCCCTGGCAATTGTTGCTGGCCCCCAAAGCAGAAGTGGGTGGGTCCAGGCCCCCTTAAGCCCCCTGCCATGCCCATGGTTGCCATGGCAACTGTTGCTGGCCCCCAAAGCGGAAGTGGGCGGGTCCAGGCCCCCCTAAGCCCCCTGCCATGCCCAGGGTTGCCCTGGCAACTGTTGCTGGCCCCCAAAGCGGAAGTGGGCGGGTCCTGGCGCCCTCCAGCCCCCTGCCATGCCCAGGCTTGCCCTGGCAACTTTTGCTGGCCCCCAAAGCGGAAGTGGGCGGGTTCAGGCCCCCTTAAAGCCCCCTGCCATGCCCAGGGTTGCCCTGGCAACTGTTGCTGGCCCCCAAAGCGGAAGTGGGCGGGTCCAGGCCCCCTTGAGCCCCCTGTCATGCCCAGGGTTGCCATGGCAACTGTTGCTGGCCCCCAAAGCGGAAGTGGGCGGGTCCAGGCCCCCCTAAGCCCCCTGCCATGCCCAGGGTTGCCCTGGCAACTGTTGCTGGCCCCCAAAGCGGAAGTGGGCGGGTCCAGGCCCCCCTAAGCCCCCTGCCATGCCCAGGGTTGCACTGGCAACTCTTGCTGGCCCCCAAAGCGGAAGTGGGCGGGTCCAGGCCCCCTTAATCCCACTGCCATGCCCAGGGTTGCCCTGGCAACTGTTGCTGACCCCCAAAGCGGAAGTGGGCGGGTCCAGGCCCCCTTAAAGCCCCCTGCCATGCCCAGGGTTGCCCTGGCAACTGTTCCTGGCCCCCAAAGCGGAAGTGGGCGGGTCCAGGCCCCCCTAAGCCCCCTGCCATGCCCAGGGTTGCCCTGGCAACTGTTGCTGGCCCCCAAAGCGGAAGTGGGCGGGTCCAGGCCCCCCTAAGCCCCCTGCCATGCCCAGGGTTGCCCTGGCAATTGTTGCTGGCCCCCAAAGCAGAAGTGGGCGGGTCCAGGCCCCCTTAAGCCCCCTGCCATGCCCAGGGTTGCCCTGGCAACTGTTGCTGGCCCCCAAAGCGGAAGTGGGCGGGGCCTGGCGCCCTCCAGCCCCTTGCCATGCCCAGGCTTGCCCTGGCAACTGTTGCTGGCCCCCAAAGCGGAAGTGGGCGGGTCCAGGCCCCCTTGAGCCCCCTGTCATGCCCAGGGTTGCCCTGGCAATTGTTGCTGGCCCCCAAAGCAGAAGTGGGCGGGTCCAGGCCCCCTTAAGCCCCCTGCCATGCCCATGGTTGCCATGGCAACTGTTGCTGGCCCCCAAAGCGGAAGTGGGCGGGTCCAGGCCCCCCTAAGCCCCCTGCCATGCCCAGGGTTGCCCTGGCAACTGTTGCTGGCCCCCAAAGCGGAAGTGGGCGGGTCCTGGCGCCCTCCAGCCCCCTGCCATGCCCAGGCTTGCCCTGGCAACTTTTGCTGGCCCCCAAAGCGGAAGTGGGCGGGTTCAGGCCCCCATAAAGCCCCCTGCCATGCCCAGGGTTGCCCTGGCAACTGTTGCTGGCCCCCAAAGCGGAAGTGGACGGGTCCAGGCCCCCTTGAGTCCCCTGTCATGCCCAGGGTTGCCATGGCAACTGTTGCTGGCCCCCAAAGCGGAAGTGGGCGGGTCCAGGCCCCCCTAAGCCCCCTGCCATGCCCAGGGTTGCCCTGGCAACTGTTGCTGGCCCCCAAAGCGGAAGTGGGCGGGTCCAGGCCCCCCTAAGCCCCCTGCCATGCCCAGGGTTGCACTGGCAACTGTTGCTGGCCCCCAAAGCGGAAGTGGGCGGGTCCAGGCCCCCTTAATCCCACTGCCATGCCCAGGGTTGCCCTGGCAACTGTTGCTGACCCCCAAAGCGGAAGTGGGCGGGTCCAGGCCCCCTTAAAGCCCCCTGCCATGCCCAGGGTTGCCCTGGCAACTGTTGCTGGCCCCCAAAGCGGAAGTGGGCGGGTCCAGGCCCCCTTAAGCCCACTGCCATGCCCAGGGTTGCCCTGGCAACTGTTCCTGGCCCCCAAAGCGGAAGTGGGCGGGTCCAGGCCCCCCTAAGCCCCCTGCCATGCCCAGGGTTGCCCTGGCAACTGTTGCTGGCCCCCAAAGCGGAAGTGGGCGGGTCCAGGCCCCCCTAAGCCCCCTGCCATGCCCAGGGTTGCCCTGGCAACTGTTGCTGGCCCCCAAAGCGGAAGTGGGCGGGTCCAGGCCCCCCTAAGCCCCCTGCCATGCCCAGGGTTGCCCTGGCAACTGTTGCTGGCCCCCAAAGCGGAAGTGGGCGGGTCCAGGCCCCCTTAAATCCCCCTGCCATGCCCAGGGTTGCCCTGGCAACTGTTGCTGACCCCCAAAGCGGAAGTGGGCGGGACCAGGCCCCCGTAAGCCCCATGCCATGCCCAGGGTTGCCATGGCAACTGTTGCTGGCCCCCAAAGCGGAAGTGGGCGGGTCCAGGCCCCCCTAAGCCCCCTGCCATGCCCAGGGTTGCCCTGGCAACTGTTGCTGGCCCCAAAAGCGGAAGTGGGCGGGGCCTGGCGCCCTCCAGCCCCCTGCCATGCCCAGGCTTGCCCTGGCAACTGTTGCTGGCCCCCAAAGCGGAAGTGGGCGGGTCCAGGCCCCCTTGAGCCCCCTGTCATGCCCAGGGTTGCCATGGCAACTGTTGCTGGCCCCCAAAGCGGAAGTGGGCGGGTCCAGGCCCCCCTAAGCCCCCTGCCATGCCCAGGGTTGCCCTGGCAACTGTTGCTGGCCCCCAAAGCGGAAGTGGGCGGGTCCAGGCCCCCCTAAGCCCCCTGCCATGCTCAGGGTTGCCCTGGCAACTGTTGCTGGCCCCCAAAGTGGAAGTGGGCGGGTCCTGGCGCCCTCCAGCCCCCTGCCATGCCCAGGGTTGCCCTGGCAACTGTTGCTGACCCCCAAAGCGGAAGTGGGCGGGTCCAGGCCCCCTTAAAGCCCCCTGCCATGCCCAGGGTTGCCCTGGCAACTGTTGCTGGCCCCCAAAGCGGAAGTGGGCGGGTCCAGGCCCCCTTAAGCCCCCTGACATGCCCAGGGTTGCCCTGGCAACTGTTGCTGACCCCCAAAGCGGAAGTGGGCGGGTCCAGGCCCCCTTAAAGCCCCCTGCCATGCCCAGGGTTGCCCTGGCAACTGTTGCTGGCCCCCAAAGCGGAAGTGGGCGGGTCCAGGCCCCCTTAAGCCCCCTGCCATGCCCAGGGTTGCCCTGGCAACTGTTGCTGGCCCCCAAAGCGGAAGTGGGCGGGTCCAGGCCCCCCTAAGCCCCCTGCCATGCCCAGGGTTGCCCTGGCAACTGTTGCTGGCCCCCAAAGCGGAAGTGGGCGGGTCCTGGCGCCCTCCAGCCCCCTGCCATGCCCAGGGTTGCCCTGGCAACTTTTGCTGGCCCCCAAAGCGGAAGTGGGCGGGTTCAGGCCCCCTTAAAGCCCCCTGCCATGCCCAGGGTTGCCCTGGCAACTGTTGCTGGCCCCCAAAGCGGAAGTGGGCGGGTCCAGGCCCCCTTGAGCCCCCTGTCATGCCCAGGGTTGCCATGGCAACTGTTGCTGGCCCCCAAAGCGGAAGTGGGTGGGTCCAGGCCCCCCTAAGCCCCCTGCCATGCCCAGGGTTGCCCTGGCAACTGTTGCTGGCCCCAAAGCGGAAGTGGGCGGGTCCAGGCCCCCCTAAGCCCCCTGCCATGCCCAGGGTTGCACTGGCAACTGTTGCTGGCCCCCAAAGCGGAAGTGGGCGGGTCCAGGCCCCCTTAATCCCACTGCCATGCCCAGGGTTGCCCTGGCAACTGTTGCTGACCCCCAAAGCGGAAGTGGGCGGGTCCAGGCCCCCTTAAAGCCCCCTGCCATGCCCAGGGTTGCCCTGGCAACTGTTGCTGGCCCCCAAAGCGGAAGTGGGCGGGTCCAGGCCCCCTTAAGCCCCCTGCCATGCCCAGGGTTGCCCTGGCAACTGTTCCTGGCCCCCAAAGCGGAAGTGGGTTGGTCCAGGCCCCCCTAAGCCCCCTGCCATGCCCAGGGTTGCCCTGGCAACTGTTGCTGGCCCCCAAAGCGGAAGTGGGCGGGGCCTGGCGCCCTCCAGCCCCTTGCCATGCCCAGGCTTGCCCTGGCAACTGTTGCTGGCCCCCAAAGCGGAAGTGGGCGGGTCCAGGCCCCCTTGAGCCACCTGTCATGCCCAGGGTTGCCCTGGCAATTGTTGCTGGCCCCCAAAGCAGAAGTGGGTGGGTCCAGGCCCCCTTAAGCCCCCTGCCATGCCCATGGTTGCCATGGCAACTGTTGCTGGCCCCCAAAGCGGAAGTGGGCGGGTCCAGGCCCCCCTAAGCCCCCTGCCATGCCCAGGGTTGCCCTGGCAACTGTTGCTGGCCCCCAAAGCGGAAGTGGGCGGGTCCTGGCGCCCTCCAGCCCCCTGCCATGCCCAGGCTTGCCCTGGCAACTTTTGCTGGCCCCCAAAGCGGAAGTGGGCGGGTTCAGGCCCCCTTAAAGCCCCCTGCCATGCCCAGGGTTGCCCTGGCAACTGTTGCTGGCCCCCAAAGCGGAAGTGGGCGGGTCCAGGCCCCCTTGAGCCCCCTGTCATGCCCAGGGTTGCCATGGCAACTGTTGCTGGCCCCCAAAGCGGAAGTGGGCGGGTCCAGGCCCCCCTAAGCCCCCTGCCATGCCCAGGGTTGCCCTGGCAACTGTTGCTGGCCCCCAAAGCGGAAGTGGGCGGGTCCAGGCCCCCCTAAGCCCCCTGCCATGCCCAGGGTTGCACTGGCAACTCTTGCTGGCCCCCAAAGCGGAAGTGGGCGGGTCCAGGCCCCCTTAATCCCACTGCCATGCCCAGGGTTGCCCTGGCAACTGTTGCTGACCCCCAAAGCGGAAGTGGGCGGGTCCAGGCCCCCTTAAAGCCCCCTGCCATGCCCAGGGTTGCCCTGGCAACTGTTCCTGGCCCCCAAAGCGGAAGTGGGCGGGTCCAGGCCCCCCTAAGCCCCCTGCCATGCCCAGGGTTGCCCTGGCAACTGTTGCTGGCCCCCAAAGCGGAAGTGGGCGGGTCCAGGCCCCCCTAAGCCCCCTGCCATGCCCAGGGTTGCCCTGGCAACTGTTGCTGGCCCCCAAAGCGGAAGTGGGCGGGTCCAGGCCCCCCTAAGCCCCCTGCCATGCCCAGGGTTGCCCTGGCAACTGTTGCTGGCCCCCAAAGCGGAAGTGGGCGGGTCCAGGCCCCCCTAAGCCCCCTGCCATGCCCAGGGTTGCCCTGGCAATTGTTGCTGGCCCCCAAAGCAGAAGTGGGCGGGTCCAGGCCCCCTTAAGCCCCCTGCCATGCCCATGGTTGCCATGGCAACTGTTGCTGGCCCCCAAAGCGGAAGTGGGCGGGTCCAGGCCCCCATAAGCCCCCTGCCATGCCCAGGGTTGCCCTGGCAACTGTTGCTGGCCCCCAAAGCGGAAGTGGGCGGGTCCTGGCGCCCTCCAGCCCCCTGCCATGCCCAGGCTTGCCCTGGCAACTTTTGCTGGCCCCCAAAGCGGAAGTGGGCGGGTTCAGGCCCCCTTAAAGCCCCCTGCCATGCCCAGGGTTGCCCTGGCAACTGTTGCTGGCCCCCAAAGCGGAAGTGGGCGGGTCCAGGCCCCCTTGAGCCCCCTGTCATGCCAAGGGTTGCCATGGCAACTGTTGCTGGCCCCCAAAGCGGATGTGGGCGGGTCCAGGCCCCCCTAAGCCCCCTGCCATGCCCAGGGTTGCCCTGGCAACTGTTGCTGGCCCCCAAAGCGGAAGTGGGCGGGTCCTGGCACCCTCCAGCCCCCTGCCATGCCCAGGCTTGCCCTGGCAACTTTTGCTGGCCCCCAAAGCGGAAGTGGGCGGGTTCAGGCCCCCTTAAAGCCCCCTGCCATGCCCAGGGTTGCCCTGGCAACTGTTGGTGGCCCCCAAAGCGGAAGTGGGCGGGTCCAGGCCCCCTTAATCCCCCTGCCATGCCCAGGGTTGCCCTGGCAACTGTTGGTGGCCCCCAAAGCGGAAGTGGGCGGGTCCAGGCCCCCTTAATCCCCCTGCCATGCCCAGGGTTGCCCTGGCAACTGTTGCTGACCCCCAAAGCGGAAGTGGGCGGGTCCTGGCACCCTCCAGCCCCCTGCCATGCCCAGGCTTGCCCTGGCAACTTTTGCTGGCCCCCAAAGCGGGAGTGGGCGGGTTCAGGCCCCCTTAAAGCCCCCTGCCATGCCCAGGGTTGCCCTGGCAACTGTTGGTGGCCCCCAAAGCGGAAGTGGGCGGGTCCAGGCCCCCTTAATCCCCCTGCCATGCCCAGGGTTGCCCTGGCAACTGTTGCTGGCCCCCAAAGCGGAAGTGGGCGGGTCCAGGCCCCCCTAAGCCCCCTGCCATGCCCAGGGTTGCCCTGGCAACTGTTGGTGGCCCCCAAAGCGGAAGTGGGCGGGTCCAGGCCCCCTTAATCCCCCTGCCATGCCCAGGGTTGCCCTGGCAACTGTTGCTGACCCCCAAAGCGGAAGTGGGCGGGACCAGGCCCCCGTAAGCCCCATGCCATGCCCAGGGTTGCCATGGCAACTGTTGCTGGCCCCCAAAGCGGAAGTGGGCGGGTCCAGGCCCCCCTAAGCCCCCTGCCATGCCCAGGGTTGCCCTGGCAACTGTTGCTGGCCCCAAAAGCGGAAGTGGGCGGGGCCTGGCGCCCTCCAGCCCCCTGCCATGCCCAGGCTTGCCCTGGCAACTGTTGCTGGCCCCCAAAGCGGAAGTGGGCGGGTCCAGGCCCCCTTGAGCCCCCTGTCATGCCCAGGGTTGCCATGGCAACTGTTGCTGGCCCCCAAAGCGGAAGTGGGCGGGTCCAGGCCCCCCTAAGCCCCCTGCCATGCCCAGGGTTGCCCTGGCAACTGTTGCTGGCCCCCAAAGCGGAAGTGGGCGGGTCCAGGCCCCCCTAAGCCCCCTGCCATGCCCAGGGTTGCCCTGGCAACTGTTGCTGGCCCCCAAAGTGGAAGTGGGCGGGTCCTGGCGCCCTCCAGCCCCCTGCCATGCCCAGGGTTGCCCTGGCAACTGTTGCTGACCCCCAAAGCGGAAGTGGGCGGGTCCAGGCCCCCCTAAGCCCCCTGCCATGCCCAGGGTTGCACTGGCAACTGTTGCTGGCCCCCAAAGCGGAAGTGGGCGGGTCCAGGCCCCCTTAATCCCACTGCCATGCCCAGGGTTGCCCTGGCAACTGTTGCTGACCCCCAAAGCGGAAGTGGGCGGGTCCAGGCCCCCTTAAAGCCCCCTGCCATGCCCAGGGTTGCCCTGGCAACTGTTGCTGGCCCCCAAAGCGGAAGTGGGCGGGTCCTGGCGCCCTCCAGCCCCCTGCCATGCCCAGGCTTGCCCTGGCAACTTTTGCTGGCCCCCAAAGCGGAAGTGGGCGGGTTCAGGCCCCCTTAAAGCCCCCTGCCATGCCCAGGGTTGCCCTGGCAACTGTTGCTGGCCCCCAAAGCGGAAGTGGGCGGGTCCAGGCCCCCTTGAGCCCCCTGTCATGCCCAGGGTTGCCATGGCAACTGTTGCTGGCCCCCAAAGCGGAAGTGGGCGGGTCCAGGCCCCCCTAAGCCCCCTGCCATGCCCAGGGTTGCCCTGGCAACTGTTGCTGGCCCCCAAAGCGGAAGTGGGCGGGTCCAGGCCCCCCTAAGCCCCCTGCCATGCCCAGGGTTGCACTGGCAACTCTTGCTGGCCCCCAAAGCGGAAGTGGGCGGGTCCAGGCCCCCTTAATCCCACTGCCATGCCCAGGGTTGCCCTGGCAACTGTTGCTGACCCCCAAAGCGGAAGTGGGCGGGTCCAGGCCCCCTTAAAGCCCCCTGCCATGCCCAGGGTTGCCCTGGCAACTGTTGCTGGCCCCCAAAGCGGAAGTGGGCGGGTCCAGGCCCCCTTAAGCCCCCTGCCATGCCCAGGGTTGCCCTGGCAACTGTTCCTGGCCCCCAAAGCGGAAGTGGGCGGGTCCAGGCCCCCCTAAGCCCCCTGCCATGCCCAGGGTTGCCCTGGCAACTGTTGCTGGCCCCCAAAGCGGAAGTGGGCGGGTCCAGGCCCCCCTAAGCCCCCTGCCATGCCCAGGGTTGCCCTGGCAACTGTTGCTGGCCCCCAAAGCGGAAGTGGGCGGGTCCAGGCCCCCCTAAGCCCCCTGCCATGCCCAGGGTTGCACTGGCAACTGTTGCTGGCCCCCAAAGCGGAAGTGGGCGGGTCCAGGCCCCCTTAATCCCCCTGCCATGCCCAGGGTTGCCCTGGCAACTGTTGCTGGCCCCCAAAGCGGAAGTGGGCGGGGCCTGGCGCCCTCCAGCCCCTTGCCATGCCCAGGCTTGCCCTGGCAACTGTTGCTGGCCCCCAAAGCGGAAGTGGGCGGGTCCAGGCCCCCCTAAGCCCCCTGCCATGCCCAGGGTTGCCCTGGCAATTGTTGCTGGCCCCCAAAGCAGAAGTGGGCGGGTCCAGGCCCCCTTAAGCCCCCTGCCATGCCCATGGTTGCCATGGCAACTGTTGCTGGCCCCCAAAGCGGAAGTGGGCGGGTCCAGGCCCCCCTAAGCCCCTGCCATGCCCAGGGTTGCCCTGGCAACTGTTGCTGGCCCCCAAAGCGGAAGTGGGCGGGTCCTGGCGCCCTCCAGCCCCCTGCCATGCCCAGGCTTGCCCTGGCAACTTTTGCTGGCCCCCAAAGCGGAAGTGGGCGGGTTCAGGCCCCCTTAAAGCCCCCTGCCATTGCCCAGGGTTGCCCTGGCAACTGTTGCTGGCCCCCAAAGCGGAAGTGGGCGGGTCCAGGCCCCCTTGAGCCCCCTGTCATGCCAAGGGTTGCCATGGCAACTGTTGCTGGCCCCCAAAGCGGATGTGGGCGGGTCCAGGCCCCCCTAAGCCCCCTGCCATGCCCAGGGTTGCCCTGGCAACTGTTGCTGGCCCCCAAAGCGGAAGTGGGCGGGTCCAGGCCCCCTTAATCCCCCTGCCATGCCCAGGGTTGCCCTGGCAACTGTTGCTGGCCCCCAAAGCGGAAGTGGGCGGGTCCAGGCCCCCCTAAGCCCCCTGCCATGCCCAGGGTTGCCCTGGCAACAGTTGCTGGCCCCAAAGCGGAAGTGGGCGGGTCCAGGCCCCCTTGAGCCCCCTGTCATGCCCAGGGTTGCCATGGCAACTGTTGCTGACCCCCAAAGCGGAAGTGGGCGGGACCAGGCCCCCGTAAGCCCCATGCCATGCCCAGGGTTGCCATGGCAACTGTTGCTGGCCCCCAAAGCGGAAGTGGGCGGGTCCAGGCCCCCCTAAGCCCCCTGCCATGCCCAGGGTTGCCCTGGCAACTGTTGCTGGCCCCAAAAGCGGAAGTGGGCGGGGCCTGGCGCCCTCCAGCCCCCTGCCATGCCCAGGCTTGCCCTGGCAACTGTTGCTGGCCCCCAAAGCGGAAGTGGGCGGGTCCAGGCCCCCTTGAGCCCCCTGTCATGCCCAGGGTTGCCATGGCAACTGTTGCTGGGCCCCCAAAGCGGAAGTGGGCGGGTCCAGGCCCCCCTAAGCCCCCTGCCATGCCCAGGGTTGCCCTGGCAACTGTTGCTGGCCCCCAAAGCGGAAGTGGGCGGGTCCAGGCCCCCCTAAGCCCCTGCCATGCCCAGGGTTGCCCTGGCAACTGTTGCTGGCCCCCAAAGTGGAAGTGGGCGGGTCCTGGCGCCCTCCAGCCCCCTGCCATGCCCAGGGTTGCCCTGGCAACTGTTGCTGACCCCCAAAGCGGAAGTGGGCGGGTCCAGGCCCCCTTAAAGCCCCCTGCCATGCCCAGGGTTGCCCTGGCAACTGTTGCTGGCCCCCAAAGCGGAAGTGGGCGGGTCCAGGCCCCCTTAAGCCCCCTGACATGCCCAGGGTTGCCCTGGCAACTGTTGCTGACCCCCAAAGCGGAAGTGGGCGGGTCCAGGCCCCCTTAAAGCCCCCTGCCATGCCCAGGGTTGCCCTGGCAACTGTTGCTGGCCCCCAAAGCGGAAGTGGGCGGGTCCAGGCCCCCTTAAGCCCCCTGCCATGCCCAGGGTTGCCCTGGCAACTGTTGCTGGCCCCCAAAGCGGAAGTGGGCGGGTCCAGGCCCCCCTAAGCCCCCTGCCATGCCCAGGGTTGCCCTGTCAACTGTTGCTGGCCCCCAAAGCGGAAGTGGGCGGGTCCTGGCGCCCTCCAGCCCCCTGCCATGCCCAGGCTTGCCCTGGCAACTTTTGCTGGCCCCCAAAGCGGAAGTGGGCGGGTTCAGGCCCCCTTAAAGCCCCCTGCCATGCCCAGGGTTGCCCTGGCAACTGTTGCTGGCCCCCAAAGCGGAAGTGGGCGGGTCCAGGCCCCCTTGAGCCCCCTGTCATGCCCAGGGTTGCCATGGCAACTGTTGCTGGCCCCCAAAGCGGAAGTGGGCGGGTCCAGGCCCCCCTAAGCCCCCTGCCATGCCCAGGGTTGCCCTGGCAACTGTTGCTGGCCCCCAAAGCGGAAGTGGGCGGGTCCAGGCCCCCCTAAGCCCCCTGCCATGCCCAGGGTTGCACTGGCAACTGTTGCTGGCCCCCAAAGTGGAAGTGGGCGGGTCCAGGCCCCCTTAATCCCACTGCCATGCCCAGGGTTGCCCTGGCAACTGTTGCTGACCCCAAAGCGGAAGTGGGCGGGTCCAGGCCCCCTTAAAGCCCCCTGCCATGCCCAGGGTTGCCCTGGCAACTGTTGCTGGCCCCCAAAGCGGAAGTGGGCGGGTCCAGGCCCCCTTAAGCCCCCTGCCATGCCCAGGGTTGCCCTGGCAACTGTTCCTGGCCCCCAAAGCGGAAGTGGGCGGGTCCAGGCCCCCCTAAGCCCCCTGCCATGCCCAGGGTTGCCCTGGCAACTGTTGCTGGCCCCCAAAGCGGAAGTGGGCGGGTCCAGGCCCCCCTAAGCCCCCTGCCATGCCCAGGGTTGCCCTGGCAACTGTTGCTGGCCCCCAAAGCGGAAGTGGGCGGGTCCAGGCCCCCCTAAGCCCCTGCCATGCCCAGGGTTGCCCTGGCAACTGTTGCTGGCCCCCAAAGCGGAAGTGGGCGGGTCCAGGCCCCCCTAAGCCCCCTGCCATGCCCAGGGTTGCACTGGCAACTGTTGCTGGCCCCCAAAGCGGAAGTGGGCGGGTCCAGGCCCCCTTAATCCCCCTGCCATGCCCAGGGTTGCCCTGGCAACTGTTGCTGGCCCCCAAAGCGGAAGTGGGCGGGGCCTGGCGCCCTCCAGCCCCTTGCCATGCCCAGGCTTGCCCTGGCAACTGTTGCTGGCCCCCAAAGCGGAAGTGGGCGGGTCCAGGCCCCTTGAGCCCCCTGTCATGCCCAGGGTTGCCTGGCAATTGTTGCTGGCCCCCAAAGCAGAAGTGGGCGGGTCCAGGCCCCCTTAAGCCCCCTGCCATGCCCATGGTTGCCATGGCAACTGTTGCTGGCCCCCAAAGCGGAAGTGGGCGGGTCCAGGCCCCCCTAAGCCCCCTGCCATGCCCAGGGTTGCCCTGGCAACTGTTGCTGGCCCCCAAAGCGGAAGTGGGCGGGTCCTGGCGCCCTCCAGCCCCCTGCCATGCCCAGGCTTGCCCTGGCAACTTTTGCTGGCCCCCAAAGCGGAAGTGGGCGGGTTCAGGCCCCCTTAAAGCCCCCTGCCATGCCCAGGGTTGCCCTGGCAACTGTTGCTGGCCCCCAAAGCGGAAGTGGGCGGGTCCAGGCCCCCTTGAGCCCCCTGTCATGCCAAGGGTTGCCATGGCAACTGTTGCTGGCCCCCAAAGCGGATGTGGGCGGGTCCAGCCCCCCTAAGCCCCTGCCATGCCCAGGGTTGCCCTGGCAACTGTTGCTGGCCCCCAAAGCGGAAGTGGGCGGGTCCTGGCACCCTCCAGCCCCCTGCCATGCCCAGGCTTGCCCTGGCAACTGTTGCTGGCCCCAAAGCGGAAGTGGGCGGGTCCAGGCCCCCTTGAGCCCCCTGTCATGCCCAGGGTTGCCCTGGCAACTGTTGCTGGCCCCTAAAGCGGAAGTGGGCGGGTCCAGGCCCCCTTAAGCCCCCTGCCATGCCCATGGTTGCCATGGCAACTGTTGCTGGCCCCCAAAGCGGAAGTGGGCGGGTCCAGGCCCCCCTAAGCCCCCTGCCATGCCCAGGGTTGCCCTGGCAACAGTTGCTGGCCCCCAAAGCGGAAGTGGGCGGGTCCAGGCCCCCTTGAGCCCCTGCCATGCCCAGGGTTGCCATGGCAACTGTTGCTGGCCCCCAAAGCGGAAGTGGGCGGGTCCAGGCCCCCCTAAGCCCCCTGCCATGCCCAGGGTTGCCCTGGCAACTGTTGCTGGCCCCCAAAGCGGAAGTGGGCGGGTCCAGGCCCCCCTAAGCCTCCTGCCATGCCCAGGGTTGCACTGGCAACTGTTGCTGGCCCCCAAAGCGGAAGTGGGCGGGTCCAGGCCCCTTAATCCCCTGCCATGCCCAGGGTTGCCCTGGCAACTGTTGCTGGCCCCCAAAGCGGAAGTGGGCGGGGCCTGGCGCCCTCCAGCCCCCTGCCATGCCCAGGATTGCCCTGGCAACTGTTGCTGGCCCCCAAAGCGGAAGTGGGCGGGTCCAGGCCCCTTGAGCTTCCTGTCATGCCCAGGGTTGCCCTGGCAACTGTTGCTGGCCCCCAAAGCGGAAGTGGGCGGGTCCAGGCCCCCTTAAGCCCCCTGCCATGCCCATGGTTGCCATGGCAACTGTTGCTGGCTCCCAAAGCGGAAGTGGGCGGGTCCAGGCCCCCCCTAAGCCCCCTGCCATGCCCAGGGTTGCCCTGGCAACTGTTGCTGGCCCCCAAAGCGGAAGTGGGCGGGTCCTGGCGCCCTCCAGCCCCCTGCCATGCCCAGGCTTGCCCTGGCAACTTTGCTGGCCCCCAAAGCGGAAGTGGGCGGGTTCAGGCCCCCTTAAAGCCCCCTGCCATGCCCAGGGTTGCCCTGGCAACTGTTGCTGGCCCCCAAAGCGGAAGTGGGCGGGTCCAGGCCCCTTGAGCCCCTTGTCATGCCCATGGTTGCCATGGCAACTGTTGCTGGCCCCCAAAGCGGAAGTGGGCGGGTCCAGGCCCCCCTAAGCCCCCTGCCATGCCCAGGGTTGCACTGGCAACTGTTGCTGGCCCCCAAAGCGGAAGTGGGCGGGTCCAGGCCCCCTTAATCCCCCTGCCATGCCCAGGGTTGCCCTGGCAACTGTTGCTGGCCCCCAAAGCGGAAGTGGGCGGGGCCTGGCGCCCTCCAGCCCCCTGCCATGCCCAGGATTGCCCTGGCAACTGTTGCTGGCCCCCAAAGCGGAAGTGGGCGGGTCCAGGCCCCCTTGAGCTTCCTGTCATGCCCAGGGTTGCCCTGGCAACTGTTGCTGGCCCCCAAAGCGGAAGTGGGCGGGTCCAGGCCCCCTTAAGCCCCCTGCCATGCCCATGGTTGCCATGGCAACTGTTGCTGGCTCCCAAAGCGGAAGTGGGCGGGTCCAGGCCCCCCTAAGCCCCTGCCATGCCCAGGGTTGCCCTGGCAACTGTTGCTGGCCCCCAAAGCGGAAGTGGGCGGGTCCTGGCGCCCTCCAGCCCCCTGCCATGCCCAGGCTTGCCCTGGCAACTTTTGCTGGCCCCCAAAGCGGAAGTGGGCGGGTTCAGGCCCCCTTAAAGCCCCCTGCCATGCCCAGGGTTGCCCTGGCAACTGTTGCTGGCCCCCAAAGCGGAAGTGGGCGGGTCCAGGCCCCCTTGAGCCCCTTGTCATGCCCATGGTTGCCATGGCAACTGTTGCTGGCCCCCAAAGCGGAAGTGGGCGGGTCCAGGCCCCCCTAAGCCCCTGCCATGCCCAGGGTTGCCCTGGCAACTGTTGCTGGCCCCCAAAGCGGAAGTGGGCGGGTCCTGGCGCCCTCCAGCCCCCTGCCATGCCCAGGCTTGCCATGGCAACTTTTGCTGGCCCCCAAAGCGGAAGTGGGCGGGTTCAGGCCCCCTTAAAGCCCCCTGCCATGCCCAGGGTTGCCCTGGCAACTGTTGCTGGCCCCCAAAGCGGAAGTGGGCGGGTCCAGGCCCCCTTAATCCCCCTGCCATGCCCAGGGTTGCCCTGGCAAATGTTGCTGGCCCCCAAAGCGGAAGTGGGCGGGGCCTGGCGCCCTCCAGCCCCCTGCCATGCCCAGGCTTGCCCTGGCAACTTTTGCTGGCCCCCAAAGCGGAAGTGGGCGGGTTCAGGCCCCCTTAAAGCCCCCTGCCATGCCCAGGGTTGCCCTGGCAACTGTTGCTGGCCCCCAAAGCGGAAGTGGGCGGGTCCAGGCCCCCTTGAGCCCCCTGTCATGCCCAGGGTTGCCATGGCAACTGTTGCTGGCCCCCAAAGCGGAAGTGGGCGGGTCCAGGCCCCCCTAAGCCCCCTGCCATGCTCATGGTTGCCATGGCAACTGTTGCTGGCCCCCAAAGCGGAAGTGGGCGGGTCCAGGCCCCCCTAAGCCCCCTGCCATGCCCAGGGTTGCCCTGGCAACTGTTGCTGGCCCCCAAAGCGGAAGTGGGCGGGTCCTGGCGCCCTCTAGCCCCCTGCCATGCCCAGGCTTGCCCTGGCAACTTTTACTGGCCCCCAAAGCGGAAGTGGGCTGGTTCAGGCCCTTAAAGCCCCCCCCCATGGCCCAGGGTTGCCCTGGCAACTGTTGCTGGCCCCCAAAGCGGAAGTGGGCGGGTCCAGGCCCCCTTGAGCCCCCTGTCATGCCCAGGGTTGCCATGGCAACTGTTGCTGGCCCCCAAAGCGGAAGTGGGCGGGTCCAGGCCCCCCTAAGCCCCATGCCATGCCCAGGGTTGCCCTGGCAACTGTTGCTGGCCCCCAAAGCGGAAGTGGGCGGGTCCAGGCCCCCTTAAGCCCCCTGCCATGCCCAGGGTTGCACTGGCAACTGTTGCTGGCCCCCAAAGCGGAAGTGGGCGGGTCCAGGCCCCCTTAATCCCCCTGCCATGCCCAGGGTGGCCCTGGCAACTGTTGCTGGCCCCCAAAGCGGAAGTGGGCGGGTCCAGGCCCCCTTAAGCCCCCTGCCATGCCCAGGGTTGCCCTGGCAACTGTTGCTGGCCCCCAAAGCGGAAGTGGTCGGGTCCAGGCCCCCTTAAGCCCCCTGCCATGCCCAGGGTTGCCATGGCAACTGTTGCTGGCCCCCAAAGCGGAAGTGGGCGGGTCCAGGCCCCCCTAAGCCCCCTGCCATGCCCAGGGTTGCCCTGGCAACTGTTGCTGGCCCCCAAAGCGGAAGTGGGCGGGTCCTGGCGCCCTCCAGCCCCCTGCCATGCCCAGGCTTGCCCTGGCAACTTTTGCTGGCCCCCAAAGCGGAAGTGGGCGGGTTCAGGCCCCCTTAAAGCCCCCTGCCATGCCCAGGGTTGCCCTGGCAACTGTTGCTGGCCCCCAAAGCGGAAGTGGGCGGGTCCAGGCCCCCTTGAGCCCCTTGTCATGCCCATGGTTGCCATGGCAACTGTTGCTGGCCCCAAAGCGGAAGTGGGCGGGTCCAGGCCCCCCTAAGCCCCCTGCCATGCCCAGGGTTGCCCTGGCAACTGTTGCTGGCCCCCAAAGCGGAAGTGGGCGGGTCCTGGCGCCCTCCAGCCCCCTGCCATGCCCAGGCTTGCCATGGCAACTTTTGCTGGCCCCCAAAGCGGAAGTGGGCGGGTTCAGGCCCCCTTAAAGCCCCCTGCCATGCCCAGGGTTGCCCTGGCAACTGTTGCTGGCCCCCAAAGCGGAAGTGGGCGGGTCCAGGCCCCCTTAATCCCCCTGCCATGCCCAGGGTTGCCCTGGCAAATGTTGCTGGCCCCCAAAGCGGAAGTGGGCGGGGCCTGGCGCCCTCCAGCCCCCTGCCATGCCCAGGCTTGCCCTGGCAACTTTTGCTGGCCCCCAAAGCGGAAGTGGGCGGGTTCAGGCCCCCTTAAAGCCCCCTGCCATGCCCAGGGTTGCCCTGGCAACTGTTGCTGGCCCCCAAAGCGGAAGTGGGCGGGTCCAGGCCCCCTTGAGCCCCCTGTCATGCCCAGGGTTGCCATGGCAACTGTTGCTGGCCCCCAAAGCGGAAGTGGGCGGGTCCAGGCCCCCCTAAGCCCCCTGCCATGCTCATGGTTGCCATGGCAACTGTTGCTGGCCCCAAAGCGGAAGTGGGCGGGTCCAGGCCCCCCTAAGCCCCCTGCCATGCCCAGGGTTGCCCTGGCAACTGTTGCTGGCCCCCAAAGCGGAAGTGGGCGGGTCCTGGCGCCCTCTAGCCCCCTGCCATGCCCAGGCTTGCCCTGGCAACTTTTACTGGCCCCCAAAGCGGAAGTGGGCTGGTTCAGGCCCCCTTAAAGCCCCCTGCCATGCCCAGGGTTGCCCTGGCAACTGTTGCTGGCCCCCAAAGCGGAAGTAGGCGGTCCAGGCCCCCTTGAGCCCCCTGTCATGCCCAGGGTTGCCATGGCAACTGTTGCTGGCCCCCAAAGCGGAAGTGGGCGGGTCCAGGCCCCCCTAAGCCCCATGCCATGCCCAGGGTTGCCCTGGCAACTGTTGCTGGCCCCCAAAGCGGAAGTGGGCGGGTCCAGGCCCCCTTAAGCCCCCTGCCATGCCCAGGGTTGCACTGGCAACTGTTGCTGGCCCCCAAAGCGGAAGTGGGCGGGTCCAGGCCCCCTTAATCCCCCTGCCATGCCCAGGGTGGCCCTGGCAACTGTTGCTGGCCCCCAAAGCGGAAGTGGGCGGGTCCAGGCCCCCTTAAGCCCCCTGCCATGCCCAGGGTTGCCCTGGCAACTGTTGCTGGCCCCCAAAGCGGAAGTGGTCGGGTCCAGGCCCCCTTAAGCCCCCTGCCATGCCCAGGGTTGCCATGGCAACTGTTGCTGGCCCCCAAAGCGGAAGTGGGCGGGTCCAGGCCCCCCTAAGCCCCCTGCCATGCCCAGGGTTGCCCTGGCAACTGTTGCTGGCCCCCAAATCGGAAGTGGGCGGGTCCAGGCCCCCCTAAGCCCCCTGCCATGCCCAGGGTTGCCCTGGCAACTGTTGCTGGCCCCCAAAGCGGAAGTGGGCGGGTCCTGGCGCCCTCCAGCCCCCTGCCATGCCCAGGCTTGCCCTGGCAACTTTTGCTGGCCCCCAAAGCGGAAGTGGGCGGGTTCAGGCCCCCTTAAAGCCCCCTGCCATGCCCAGGGTTGCCCTGGCAACTGTTGCTGGCCCCCAAAGCGGAATTGGGCGGGTCCAGGCCCCCTTGAGCCCCCTGTCATGCCCAGGGTTGCCATGGCAACTGTTGCTGGCCCCCAAAGCGGAAGTGGGCGGGTCCAGGCCCCCCTAAGCCCCCTGCCATGCCCAGGGTTGCCCTGGCAACTGTTGCTGGCCCCCAAAGCGGAAGTGGGCGGGTCCAGGCCCCCCTAAGCCCCCTGCCATGCCCAGGGTTTCACTGGCAACTGTTGCTGGCCCCCAAAGCGGAAGTGGGCGGGTCCAGGCCCCCCTAAGCCCCCTGCCATGCCCAGGGTTTCACTGGCAACTGTTGCTGGCCCCCAAAGCGGAAGTGGGCGGGTCCAGGCCCCCCTAAGCCCCCTGCCATGCCCAGGGTTGCCCTGGCAACTGTTGCTGGCCCCCAAAGCGGAAGTGGGCGGGTCCAGGCCCCCCTAAGCCCCCTGCCATGCCCAGGGTTGCACTGGCAACTGTTGCTGGCCCCCAAAGCGGAAGTGGGCGGGTCCAGGCCCCCTTAATCCCCCTGCCATGCCCAGGGTTGCCCTGGCAACTGTTGCTGGCCCCCAAAGCGGAAGTGGGCGGGGCCTGGCGCCCTCCAGCCCCTTGCCATGCCCAGGCTTGCCCTGGCAACTGTTGCTGGCCCCCAAAGCGGAAGTGGGCTGGTCCAGGCCCCCTTGAGCCCCCTGTCATGCCCAGGGTTGCCCTGGCAATTGTTGCTGGATCCCAAAGCAGAAGTGGGCGGGTCCAGGCCCCCTTAAGCCCCCTGCCATGCCCATGGTTGCCATGGCAACTGTTGCTGGCCCCCAAAGCGGAAGTGGGCGGGTCCAGGCCCCCCTAAGCCCCCTGCCATGCCCAGGGTTGCCCTGGCAACTGTTGCTGGCCCCCAAAGCGGAAGTGGGCGGGTCCTGGCGCCCTCCAGCCCCCTGCCATGCCCAGGCTTGCCCTGGCAACTTTTGCTGGCCCCCAAAGCGGAAGTGGGCGGGTTCAGGCCCCCTTAAAGCCCCCTGCCATGCCCAGGGTTGCCCTGGCAACTGTTGCTGGCCCCCAAAGCGGAAGTGGGCGGGTCCAGGCCCCCTTGAGCCCCCTGTCATGCCAAGGGTTGCCATGGCAACTGTTGCTGGCCCCCAAAGCGGATGTGGGCGGGTCCAGGCCCCCCTAAGCCCCCTGCCATGCCCAGGGTTGCCCTGGCAACTGTTGCTGGCCCCCAAAGCGGAAGTGGGCGGGTCCTGGCACCCTCCAGCCCCAAGCCATGCCCAGGCTTGCCCTGGCAACTTTTGCTGGCCCCCAAAGCGGAAGTGGGCGGGTTCAGGCCCCCTTAAAGCCCCCTGCCATGCCCAGGGTTGCCCTGGCAACTGTTGGTGGCCCCCAAAGCGGAAGTGGGCGGGTCCAGGCCCCCTTAATCCCCCTGCCATGCCCAGGGTTGCCCTGCCAAATGTTGCTGGCCCCCAAAGCGGAAGTGGGCGGGGCCTGGCACCCTCCAGCCCCCTGCCATGCCCAGGCTTGCCCTGGCAACTGTTGCTGGCCGCCAAAGCGGAAGTGGGCGGGTCCAGGCCCCCTTGAGCCCCCTGTCATGCCCAGGGTTGCCCTGGCAACTGTTGCTGGCCCCTAAAGCGGAAGTGGGCGGGTCCAGGCCCCCTTAAGCCCCCTGCCATGCCCATGGTTGCCATGGCAACTGTTGCTGGCCCCCAAAGCGGAAGTGGGCGGGTCCAGGCCCCCCTAAGCCCCCTGCCATGCCCAGGGTTGCCCTGGCAACAGTTGCTGGCCCCCAAAGCGGAAGTGGGCGGGTCCAGGCCCCCTTGAGCCCCCTGTCATGCCCAGGGTTGCCCTGGCAACTGTTGCTGGCCCCCAAAGCGGAAGTGGGCGGGTCCAGGCCCCCCTAAGCCCCCTGCCATGCCCAGGGTTGCACTGGCAACTGTTGCTGGCCCCCAAAGCGGAAGTGGGCGGGTCCAGGCCCCCTTAATCCCCCTGCCATGCCCAGGGTTGCCCTGGCAACTGTTGCTGGCCCCCAAAGCGGAAGTGGGCGGGGCCTGGCGCCCTCCAGACCCCTGCCATGCCCAGGCTTGCCCTGGCAACTGTTGCTGGCCCCCAAAGCGGAAGTGGGCGGGTCCAGGCCCCCTTGAGCTTCCTGTCATGCCCAGGGTTGCCCTGGCAACTGTTGCTGGCCCCCAAAGCGGAAGTTGGCGGGTCCAGGCCCCCTTAAGCCCCCTGCCATGCCCATGGTTGCCATGGCAACTGTTGCTGGCTCCCAAAGCGGAAGTGGGCGGGTCCAGGCCCCCCTAAGCCCCCTGCCATGCCCAGGGTTGCCCTGGCAACTGTTGCTGGCCCCCAAAGCGGAAGTGGGCGGGTCCTGGCGCCCTCCAGCCCCCTGCCATGCCCAGGCTTGCCCTGGCAACTTTTGCTGGCCCCCAAAGCGGAAGTGGGCGGGTTCAGGCCCCCTTAAAGCCCCCTGCCATGCCCAGGGTTGCCCTGGCAACTGTTGCTGGCCCCCAAAGCGGAAGTGGGCGGGTCCAGGCCCCCTTGAGCCCCTTGTCATGCCCAGGGTTGCCATGGCAACTGTTGCTGGCCCCCAAAGCGGATGTGGGCGGGTCCAGGCCCCCCTAAGCCCCCTGCCATGCCCAGGGTTGCCCTGGCAACTGTTGCTGGCCCCCAAAGCGGAAGTGGGCGGGTCCTGGCACCCTCCAGCCCCAAGCCATGCCCAGGCTTGCCCTGGCAACTTTTGCTGGCCCCCAAAGCGGAAGTGGGCGGGTTCAGGCCCCCTTAAAGCCCCCTGCCATGCCCAGGGTTGCCCTGGCAACTGTTGGTGGCCCCCAAAGCGGAAGTGGGCGGGTCCAGGCCCCCTTAATCCCCCTGCCATGCCCAGGGTTGCCCTGCCAAATGTTGCTGGCCCCCAAAGCGGAAGTGGGCGGGGCCTGGCACCCTCCAGCCCCCTGCCATGCCCAGGCTTGCCCTGGCAACTGTTGCTGGCCCCCAAAGCGGAAGTGGGCGGGTCCTTGCGCCCTCCAGCCCCCTGCCATGCCCAGGCTTGCCCTGGCAACTTTTGATTGCCCCCAAAGCGGAAGTGGGCGGGTTCAGGCCCCCTTAAAGCCCCCTGCCATGCCCAGGGTTGCCCTGGCAACTGTTGCTGGCCCCCAAAGCGGAAGTGGGCGGGTCCAGGCCCCCTTAATCCCCCTGCCATGCCCAGGGTTGCCCTGGCAAATGTTGCTGGCCCCCAAAGCGGAAGTGGGCGGGGCCTGGCGCCCTCCAGCCCCCTGCCATGCCCAGGCTTGCCCTGGCAACTTTTGCTGGCCCCCAAAGCGGAAGTGGGCGGGTTCAGGCCCCCTTAAAGCCCCCTGCCATGCCCAGGGTTGCCCTGGCAACTGTTGCTGGCCCCCAAAGCGGAAGTGGGCGGGTCCAGGCCCCCTTGAGCCCCCTGTCATGCCCAGGGTTGCCATGGCAACTGTTGCTGGCCCCCAAAGCGGAAGTGGGCGGGTCCAGGCCCCCCTAAGCCCCCTGCCATGCCCATGGTTGCCATGGCAACTGTTGCTGGCCCCCAAAGCGGAAGTGGGCGGGTCCAGGCCCCCCTAAGCCCCCTGCCATGCCCAGGGTTGCCCTGGCAACTGTTGCTGGCCCCCAAAGCGGAAGTGGGCGGGTCCTGGCGCCCTCCAGCCCCCTGCCATGCCCAGGCTTGCCCTGGCAACTTTTACTGGCCCCCAAAGCGGAAGTGGGCTGGTTCAGGCCCCCTTAAAGCCCCCTGCCATGCCCAGGGTTGCCCTGGCAACTGTTGCTGGCCCCCAAAGCGGAAGTGGGCGGGTCCAGGCCCCCTTGAGCCCCCTGTCATGCCCAGGGTTGCCATGGCAACTGTTGCTGGCCCCCAAAGCGGAAGTGGGCGGGTCCTGGCGCCCTCCAGCCCCCTGCCATGCCCAGGCTTGCCCTGGCAACTTTTACTGGCCCAGAAAGCGGAAGTGGGCTGGTTCAGGCCCCCTTAAAGCCCCCTGCCATGCCCAGGGTTGCCCTGGCAACTGTTGCTGGCCCCCAAAGCGGAAGTGGGCGGGTCCAGGCCCCCCTAAGCCCCCTGCCATGCCCAGGGTTGCCCTGGCAACTGTTGCTGGCCCCCAAAGCGGAAGTGGGCGGGTCCAGGCCCCCTTAAGCCCCCTGCCATGCCCAGGGTTGCACTGGCAACTGTTGCTGGCCCCCAAAGCGGAAGTGGGCGGGTCCAGGCCCCCTTACTCCCCCTGCCATGCCCATGGTGGCCCTGGCAACTGTTGCTGGCCCCCAAAGCGGAAGTGGGCGGGTCCAGGCCCCCTTAAGCCCCCTGCCATGCCCAGGGTTGCCCTGGCAACTGTTGCTGGCCCCCAAAGCGGAAGTGGTCGGGTCCAGGCCCCCTTAAGCCCCCTGCCATGCCCAGGGTTGCCATGGCAACTGTTGCTGGCCCCCAAAGCGGAAGTGGGCGGGTCCAGGCCCCCCTAAGCCCCCTGCCATGCCCAGGGTTGCCCTGGCAACTGTTGCTGGCCCCCAAATCGGAAGTGGGCGGGTCCAGGCCCCCCTAAGCCCCCTGCCATGCCCAGGGTTGCCCTGGCAACTGTTGCTGGCCCCCAAAGCGGAAGTGGGCGGGGCCTGGCGCCCTCCAGCCCCCTGCCATGCCCAGGCTTGCCCTGGCAACTTTTGCTGGCCCCCAAAGCGGAAGTGGGCGGGTTCAGGCCCCCTTAAAGCCCCCTGCCATGCCCAGGGTTGCCCTGGCAACTGTTGCTGGCCCCCAAAGCGGAATTGGGCGGGTCCAGGCCCCCTTGAGCCCCCTGTCATGCCCAGGGTTGCCATGGCAACTGTTGCTGGCCCCCAAAGCGGAAGTGGGCGGGTCCAGGCCCCCCTAAGCCCCCTGCCATGCCCAGGGTTGCCCTGGCAACTGTTGCTGGCCCCCAAAGCGGAAGTGGGCGGGTCCAGGCCCCCCTAAGCCCCCTGCCATGCCCAGGGTTTCACTGGCAACTGTTGCTGGCCCCCAAAGCGGAAGTGGGCGGGTCCAGGCCCCCCTAAGCCCCCTGCCATGCCCAGGGTTTCACTGGCAACTGTTGCTGGCCCCCAAAGCGGAAGTGGGCGGGTCCAGGCCCCCCTAAGCCCCCTGCCATGCCCAGGGTTGCCCTGGCAACTGTTGCTGGCCCCCAAAGCGGAAGTGGGCGGGTCCAGGCCCCCCTAAGCCCCCTGCCATGCCCAGGGTTGCACTGGCAACTGTTGCTGGCCCCCAAAGCGGAAGTGGGCGGGTCCAGGCCCCCTTAATCCCCCTGCCATGCCCAGGGTTGCCCTGGCAACTGTTGCTGGCCCCCAAAGCGGAAGTGGGCGGGGCCTGGCGCCCTCCAGCCCCTTGCCATGCCCAGGCTTGCCCTGGCAACTGTTGCTGGCCCCCAAAGCGGAAGTGGGCGGGTCCAGGCCCCCTTGAGCCCCCTGTCATGCCCAGGGTTGCCCTGGCAATTGTTGCTGGATCCCAAAGCAGAAGTGGGCGGGTCCAGGCCCCCTTAAGCCCCCTGCCATGCCCATGGTTGCCATGGCAACTGTTGCTGGCCCCCAAAGCGGAAGTGGGCGGGTCCAGGCCCCCCTAAGCCCCCTGCCATGCCCAGGGTTGCCCTGGCAACTGTTGCTGGCCCCCAAAGCGGAAGTGGGCGGGTCCTGGCGCCCTCCAGCCCCCTGCCATGCCCAGGCTTGCCCTGGCAACTTTTGCTGGCCCCCAAAGCGGAAGTGGGCGGGTTCAGGCCCCCTTAAAGCCCCCTGCCATGCCCAGGGTTGCCCTGGCAACTGTTGCTGGCCCCCAAAGCGGAAGTGGGCGGGTCCAGGCCCCCTTGAGCCCCCTGTCATGCCAAGGGTTGCCATGGCAACTGTTGCTGGCCCCCAAAGCGGATGTGGGCGGGTCCAGGCCCCCCTAAGCCCCCTGCCATGCCCAGGGTTGCCCTGGCAACTGTTGCTGGCCCCCAAAGCGGAAGTGGGCGGGTCCTGGCACCCTCCAGCCCCAAGCCATGCCCAGGCTTGCCCTGGCAACTTTTGCTGGCCCCCAAAGCGGAAGTGGGCGGGTTCAGGCCCCCTTAAAGCCCCCTGCCATGCCCAGGGTTGCCCTGGCAACTGTTGCTGGCCCCCAAAGCGGAAGTGGGCGGGTCCAGGCCCCCCTAAGCCCCCTGCCATGCCCAGGGTTGCCCTGGCAACTGTTGCTGGCCCCCAAAGCGGAAGTGGGCGGGTCCAGGCCCCCTTAAGCCCCCTGCCATGCCCAGGGTTGCACTGGCAACTGTTGCTGGCCCCCAAAGCGGAAGTGGGCGGGTCCAGGCCCCCTTACTCCCCCTGCCATGCCCATGGTGGCCCTGGCAACTGTTGCTGGCCCCCAAAGCGGAAGTGGGCGGGTCCAGGCCCCCTTAAGCCCCCTGCCATGCCCAGGGTTGCCCTGGCAACTGTTGCTGGCCCCCAAAGCGGAAGTGGTCGGGTCCAGGCCCCCTTAAGCCCCCTGCCATGCCCAGGGTTGCCATGGCAACTGTTGCTGGCCCCCAAAGCGGAAGTGGGCGGGTCCAGGCCCCCCTAAGCCCCCTGCCATGCCCAGGGTTGCCCTGGCAACTGTTGCTGGCCCCCAAATCGGAAGTGGGCGGGTCCAGGCCCCCCTAAGCCCCCTGCCATGCCCAGGGTTGCCCTGGCAACTGTTGCTGGCCCCCAAAGCGGAAGTGGGCGGGGCCTGGCGCCCTCCAGCCCCCTGCCATGCCCAGGCTTGCCCTGGCAACTTTTGCTGGCCCCCAAAGCGGAAGTGGGCGGGTTCAGGCCCCCTTAAAGCCCCCTGCCATGCCCAGGGTTGCCCTGGCAACTGTTGCTGGCCCCCAAAGCGGAATTGGGCGGGTCCAGGCCCCCTTGAGCCCCCTGTCATGCCCAGGGTTGCCATGGCAACTGTTGCTGGCCCCCAAAGCGGAAGTGGGCGGGTCCAGGCCCCCCTAAGCCCCCTGCCATGCCCAGGGTTGCCCTGGCAACTGTTGCTGGCCCCCAAAGCGGAAGTGGGCGGGTCCAGGCCCCCCTAAGCCCCCTGCCATGCCCAGGGTTTCACTGGCAACTGTTGCTGGCCCCCAAAGCGGAAGTGGGCGGGTCCAGGCCCCCCTAAGCCCCCTGCCATGCCCAGGGTTTCACTGGCAACTGTTGCTGGCCCCCAAAGCGGAAGTGGGCGGGTCCAGGCCCCCCTAAGCCCCCTGCCATGCCCAGGGTTGCCCTGGCAACTGTTGCTGGCCCCCAAAGCGGAAGTGGGCGGGTCCAGGCCCCCCTAAGCCCCCTGCCATGCCCAGGGTTGCACTGGCAACTGTTGCTGGCCCCCAAAGCGGAAGTGGGCGGGTCCAGGCCCCCTTAATCCCCCTGCCATGCCCAGGGTTGCCCTGGCAACTGTTGCTGGCCCCCAAAGCGGAAGTGGGCGGGGCCTGGCGCCCTCCAGCCCCTTGCCATGCCCAGGCTTGCCCTGGCAACTGTTGCTGGCCCCCAAAGCGGAAGTGGGCGGGTCCAGGCCCCCTTGAGCCCCCTGTCATGCCCAGGGTTGCCCTGGCAATTGTTGCTGGATCCCAAAGCAGAAGTGGGCGGGTCCAGGCCCCCTTAAGCCCCCTGCCATGCCCATGGTTGCCATGGCAACTGTTGCTGGCCCCCAAAGCGGAAGTGGGCGGGTCCAGGCCCCCCTAAGCCCCCTGCCATGCCCAGGGTTGCCCTGGCAACTGTTGCTGGCCCCCAAAGCGGAAGTGGGCGGGTCCTGGCGCCCTCCAGCCCCCTGCCATGCCCAGGCTTGCCCTGGCAACTTTTGCTGGCCCCCAAAGCGGAAGTGGGCGGGTTCAGGCCCCCTTAAAGCCCCCTGCCATGCCCAGGGTTGCCCTGGCAACTGTTGCTGGCCCCCAAAGCGGAAGTGGGCGGGTCCAGGCCCCCTTGAGCCCCCTGTCATGCCAAGGGTTGCCATGGCAACTGTTGCTGGCCCCCAAAGCGGATGTGGGCGGGTCCAGGCCCCCCTAAGCCCCCTGCCATGCCCAGGGTTGCCCTGGCAACTGTTGCTGGCCCCCAAAGCGGAAGTGGGCGGGTCCTGGCACCCTCCAGCCCCAAGCCATGCCCAGGCTTGCCCTGGCAACTTTTGCTGGCCCCCAAAGCGGAAGTGGGCGGGTTCAGGCCCCCTTAAAGCCCCCTGCCATGCCCAGGGTTGCCCTGGCAACTGTTGCTGGCCCCCAAAGCGGAAGTGGGCGGGTCCAGGCCCCCCTAAGCCCCCTGCCATGCCCAGGGTTGCCCTGGCAACTGTTGCTGGCCCCCAAAGCGGAAGTGGGCGGGTCCAGGCCCCCTTAAGCCCCCTGCCATGCCCAGGGTTGCACTGGCAACTGTTGCTGGCCCCCAAAGCGGAAGTGGGCGGGTCCAGGCCCCCTTACTCCCCCTGCCATGCCCATGGTGGCCCTGGCAACTGTTGCTGGCCCCCAAAGCGGAAGTGGGCGGGTCCAGGCCCCCTTAAGCCCCCTGCCATGCCCAGGGTTGCCCTGGCAACTGTTGCTGGCCCCCAAAGCGGAAGTGGTCGGGTCCAGGCCCCCTTAAGCCCCCTGCCATGCCCAGGGTTGCCATGGCAACTGTTGCTGGCCCCCAAAGCGGAAGTGGGCGGGTCCAGGCCCCCCTAAGCCCCCTGCCATGCCCAGGGTTGCCCTGGCAACTGTTGCTGGCCCCCAAATCGGAAGTGGGCGGGTCCAGGCCCCCCTAAGCCCCCTGCCATGCCCAGGGTTGCCCTGGCAACTGTTGCTGGCCCCCAAAGCGGAAGTGGGCGGGGCCTGGCGCCCTCCAGCCCCCTGCCATGCCCAGGCTTGCCCTGGCAACTTTTGCTGGCCCCCAAAGCGGAAGTGGGCGGGTTCAGGCCCCCTTAAAGCCCCCTGCCATGCCCAGGGTTGCCCTGGCAACTGTTGCTGGCCCCCAAAGCGGAATTGGGCGGGTCCAGGCCCCCTTGAGCCCCCTGTCATGCCCAGGGTTGCCATGGCAACTGTTGCTGGCCCCCAAAGCGGAAGTGGGCGGGTCCAGGCCCCCCTAAGCCCCCTGCCATGCCCAGGGTTGCCCTGGCAACTGTTGCTGGCCCCCAAAGCGGAAGTGGGCGGGTCCAGGCCCCCCTAAGCCCCCTGCCATGCCCAGGGTTTCACTGGCAACTGTTGCTGGCCCCCAAAGCGGAAGTGGGCGGGTCCAGGCCCCCCTAAGCCCCCTGCCATGCCCAGGGTTTCACTGGCAACTGTTGCTGGCCCCCAAAGCGGAAGTGGGCGGGTCCAGGCCCCCCTAAGCCCCCTGCCATGCCCAGGGTTGCCCTGGCAACTGTTGCTGGCCCCCAAAGCGGAAGTGGGCGGGTCCAGGCCCCCCTAAGCCCCCTGCCATGCCCAGGGTTGCACTGGCAACTGTTGCTGGCCCCCAAAGCGGAAGTGGGCGGGTCCAGGCCCCCTTAATCCCCCTGCCATGCCCAGGGTTGCCCTGGCAACTGTTGCTGGCCCCCAAAGCGGAAGTGGGCGGGGCCTGGCGCCCTCCAGCCCCTTGCCATGCCCAGGCTTGCCCTGGCAACTGTTGCTGGCCCCCAAAGCGGAAGTGGGCGGGTCCAGGCCCCCTTGAGCCCCCTGTCATGCCCAGGGTTGCCCTGGCAATTGTTGCTGGATCCCAAAGCAGAAGTGGGCGGGTCCAGGCCCCCTTAAGCCCCCTGCCATGCCCATGGTTGCCATGGCAACTGTTGCTGGCCCCCAAAGCGGAAGTGGGCGGGTCCAGGCCCCCCTAAGCCCCCTGCCATGCCCAGGGTTGCCCTGGCAACTGTTGCTGGCCCCCAAAGCGGAAGTGGGCGGGTCCTGGCGCCCTCCAGCCCCCTGCCATGCCCAGGCTTGCCCTGGCAACTTTTGCTGGCCCCCAAAGCGGAAGTGGGCGGGTTCAGGCCCCCTTAAAGCCCCCTGCCATGCCCAGGGTTGCCCTGGCAACTGTTGCTGGCCCCCAAAGCGGAAGTGGGCGGGTCCAGGCCCCCTTGAGCCCCCTGTCATGCCAAGGGTTGCCATGGCAACTGTTGCTGGCCCCCAAAGCGGATGTGGGCGGGTCCAGGCCCCCCTAAGCCCCCTGCCATGCCCAGGGTTGCCCTGGCAACTGTTGCTGGCCCCCAAAGCGGAAGTGGGCGGGTCCTGGCACCCTCCAGCCCCAAGCCATGCCCAGGCTTGCCCTGGCAACTTTTGCTGGCCCCCAAAGCGGAAGTGGGCGGGTTCAGGCCCCCTTAAAGCCCCCTGCCATGCCCAGGGTTGCCCTGGCAACTGTTGGTGGCCCCCAAAGCGGAAGTGGGCGGGTCCAGGCCCCCTTAATCCCCCTGCCATGCCCAGGGTTGCCCTGCCAAATGTTGCTGGCCCCCAAAGCGGAAGTGGGCGGGGCCTGGCACCCTCCAGCCCCCTGCCATGCCCAGGCTTGCCCTGGCAACTGTTGCTGGCCGCCAAAGCGGAAGTGGGCGGGTCCAGGCCCCCTTGAGCCCCCTGTCATGCCCAGGGTTGCCCTGGCAACTGTTGCTGGCCCCTAAAGCGGAAGTGGGCGGGTCCAGGCCCCCTTAAGCCCCCTGCCATGCCCATGGTTGCCATGGCAACTGTTGCTGGCCCCCAAAGCGGAAGTGGGCGGGTCCAGGCCCCCCTAAGCCCCCTGCCATGCCCAGGGTTGCCCTGGCAACAGTTGCTGGCCCCCAAAGCGGAAGTGGGCGGGTCCAGGCCCCCTTGAGCCCCCTGTCATGCCCAGGGTTGCCCTGGCAACTGTTGCTGGCCCCCAAAGCGGAAGTGGGCGGGTCCAGGCCCCCCTAAGCCCCCTGCCATGCCCAGGGTTGCACTGGCAACTGTTGCTGGCCCCCAAAGCGGAAGTGGGCGGGTCCAGGCCCCCTTAATCCCCCTGCCATGCCCAGGGTTGCCCTGGCAAATGTTGCTGGCCCCCAAAGCGGAAGTGGGCGGGGCCTGGCGCCCTCCAGCCCCCTGCCATGCCCAGGCTTGCCCTGGCAACTTTTGCTGGCCCCCAAAGCGGAAGTGGGCGGGTTCAGGCCCCCTTAAAGCCCCCTGCCATGCCCAGGGTTGCCCTGGCAACTGTTGCTGGCCCCCAAAGCGGAAGTGGGCGGGTCCAGGCCCCCTTGAGCCCCCTGTCATGCCCAGGGTTGCCATGGCAACTGTTGCTGGCCCCCAAAGCGGAAGTGGGCGGGTCCAGGCCCCCCTAAGCCCCCTGCCATGCCCATGGTTGCCATGGCAACTGTTGCTGGCCCCCAAAGCGGATGTGGGCGGGTCCAGGCCCCCCTAAGCCCCCTGCCATGCCCAGGGTTGCCCTGGCAACTGTTGCTGGCCCCCAAAGCGGAAGTGGGCGGGTCCTGGCACCCTCCAGCCCCAAGCCATGCCCAGGCTTGCCCTGGCAACTTTTGCTGGCCCCCAAAGCGGAAGTGGGCGGGTTCAGGCCCCCTTAAAGCCCCCTGCCATGCCCAGGGTTGCCCTGGCAACTGTTGGTGGCCCCCAAAGCGGAAGTGGGCGGGTCCAGGCCCCCTTAATCCCCCTGCCATGCCCAGGGTTGCCCTGCCAAATGTTGCTGGCCCCCAAAGCGGAAGTGGGCGGGGCCTGGCACCCTCCAGCCCCCTGCCATGCCCAGGCTTGCCCTGGCAACTGTTGCTGGCCGCCAAAGCGGAAGTGGGCGGGTCCAGGCCCCCCTAAGCCCCCTGCCATGCCCAGGGTTGCACTGGCAACTGTTGCTGGCCCCCAAAGCGGAAGTGGGCGGGTCCAGGCCCCCTTAATCCCCCTGCCATGCCCAGGGTTGCCCTGGCAACTGTTGCTGGCCCCCAAAGCGGAAGTGGGCGGGGCCTGGCGCCCTCCAGCCCCCTGCCATGCCCAGGCTTGCCCTGGCAACTGTTGCTGGCCCCCAAAGCGGAAGTGGGCGGGTCCAGGCCCCCTTGAGCTTCCTGTCATGCCCAGGGTTGCCCTGGCAACTGTTGCTGGCCCCCAAAGCGGAAGTTGGCGGGTCCAGGCCCCCTTAAGCCCCCTGCCATGCCCATGGTTGCCATGGCAACTGTTGCTGGCTCCCAAAGCGGAAGTGGGCGGGTCCAGGCCCCCCTAAGCCCCCTGCCATGCCCAGGGTTGCCCTGGCAACTGTTGCTGGCCCCCAAAGCGGAAGTGGGCGGGTCCTGGCGCCCTCCAGCCCCCTGCCATGCCCAGGCTTGCCCTGGCAACTTTTGCTGGCCCCCAAAGCGTAAGTGGGCGGGTTCAGGCCCCCTTAAAGCCCCCTGCCATGCCCAGGGTTGCCCTGGCAACTGTTGCTGGCCCCCAAAGCGGAAGTGGGCGGGTCCAGGCCCCCTTGAGCCCCTTGTCATGCCCAGGGTTGCCATGGCAACTGTTGCTGGCCCCCAAAGCGGAAGTGGGCGGGTCCAGGCCCCCCTAAGCCCCCTGCCATGCCCAGGGTTGCCCTGGCAACTGTTGCTGGCCCCCAAAGCGGAAGTGGGCGGGTCCTGGCGCCCTCCAGCCCCCTGCCATGCCCAGGCTTGCCCTGGCAACTTTTGATTGCCCCCAAAGCGGAAGTGGGCGGGTTCAGGCCCCCTTAAAGCCCCCTGCCATGCCCAGGGTTGCCCTGGCAACTGTTGCTGGCCCCCAAAGCGGAAGTGGGCGGGTCCAGGCCCCCTTAATCCCCCTGCCATGCCCAGGGTTGCCCTGGCAAATGTTGCTGGCCCCCAAAGCGGAAGTGGGCGGGGCCTGGCGCCCTCCAGCCCCCTGCCATGCCCAGGCTTGCCCTGGCAACTTTTGCTGGCCCCCAAAGCGGAAGTGGGCGGGTTCAGGCCCCCTTAAAGCCCCCTGCCATGCCCAGGGTTGCCCTGGCAACTGTTGCTGGCCCCCAAAGCGGAAGTGGGCGGGTCCAGGCCCCCTTGAGCCCCCTGTCATGCCCAGGGTTGCCATGGCAACTGTTGCTGGCCCCCAAAGCGGAAGTGGGCGGGTCCAGGCCCCCCTAAGCCCCCTGCCATGCCCATGGTTGCCATGGCAACTGTTGCTGGCCCCCAAAGCGGAAGTGGGCGGGTCCAGGCCCCCCTAAGCCCCCTGCCATGCCCAGGGTTGCCCTGGCAACTGTTGCTGGCCCCCAAAGCGGAAGTGGGCGGGTCCTGGCGCCCTCCAGCCCCCTGCCATGCCCAGGCTTGCCCTGGCAACTTTTACTGGCCCCCAAAGCGGAAGTGGGCTGGTTCAGGCCCCCTTAAAGCCCCCTGCCATGCCCAGGGTTGCCCTGGCAACTGTTGCTGGCCCCAAAGCGGAAGTGGGCGGGTCCAGGCCCCCTTGAGCCCCCTGTCATGCCCAGGGTTGCCATGGCAACTGTTGCTGGCCCCCAAAGCGGAAGTGGGCGGGTCCTGGCGCCCTCCAGCCCCCTGCCATGCCCAGGCTTGCCCTGGCAACTTTTACTGGCCCCCAAAGCGGAAGTGGGCTGGTTCAGGCCCCCTTAAAGCCCCCTGCCATGCCCAGGGTTGCCCTGGCAACTGTTGCTGGCCCCCAAAGCGGAAGTGGGCGGGTCCAGGCCCCCCTAAGCCCCCTGCCATGCCCAGGGTTGCCCTGGCAACTGTTGCTGGCCCCCAAAGCGGAAGTGGGCGGGTCCAGGCCCCCTTAAGCCCCCTGCCATGCCCAGGGTTGCACTGGCAACTGTTGCTGGCCCCCAAAGCGGAAGTGGGCGGGTCCAGGCCCCCTTAATCCCCCTGCCATGCCCATGGTGGCCCTGGCAACTGTTGCTGGCCCCCAAAGCGGAAGTGGGCGGGTCCAGGCCCCCTTAAGCCCCCTGCCATGCCCAGGGTTGCCCTGGCAACTGTTGCTGGCCCCCAAAGCGGAAGTGGTCGGGTCCAGGCCCCCTTAAGCCCCCTGCCATGCCCAGGGTTGCCATGGCAACTGTTGCTGGCCCCCAAAGCGGAAGTGGGCGGGTCCAGGCCCCCCTAAGCCCCCTGCCATGCCCAGGGTTGCCCTGGCAACTGTTGCTGGCCCCCAAATCGGAAGTGGGCGGGTCCAGGCCCCCCTAAGCCCCCTGCCATGCCCAGGGTTGCCCTGGCAACTGTTGCTGGCCCCCAAAGCGGAAGTGGGCGGGGCCTGGCGCCCTCCAGCCCCCTGCCATGCCCAGGCTTGCCCTGGCAACTTTTGCTGGCCCCCAAAGCGGAAGTGGGCGGGTTCAGGCCCCCTTAAAGCCCCCTGCCATGCCCAGGGTTGCCCTGGCAACTGTTGCTGGCCCCCAAAGCGGAATTGGGCGGGTCCAGGCCCCCTTGAGCCCCCTGTCATGCCCAGGGTTGCCATGGCAACTGTTGCTGGCCCCCAAAGCGGAAGTGGGCGGGTCCAGGCCCCCCTAAGCCCCCTGCCATGCCCAGGGTTGCCCTGGCAACTGTTGCTGGCCCCCAAAGCGGAAGTGGGCGGGTCCAGGCCCCCCTAAGCCCCCTGCCATGCCCAAGGTTTCACTGGCAACTGTTGCTGGCCCCCAAAGCGGAAGTGGGCGGGTCCAGGCCCCCTTAATCCCCCTGCCATGCCCAGGGTTGCCCTGGCAACTGTTGCTGGCCCCCAAAGCGGAAGTGGGCGGGTCCAGGCCCCCTTAAGCCCCCTGCCATGCCCAGGGTTGCCCTGGCAACTGTTGCTGGCCCCCAAAGCGGAAGTGGGCGGGTCCAGGCCCCCTTAAGCCCCCTGCCATGCCCAGGGTTACCATGGCAACTGTTGCTGGCCCCCAAAGCGGAAGTGGGCGGGTCCAGGCCCCCCTAAGCCCCCTGAAATGCCCAGGGTTGCCCTGGCAACTGTTGCTGGCCCCCAAAGCGGAAGTGGGCGGGTCCAGGCCCCCCTAAGCCCCCTGCCACGCCCAGGGTTGCACTGGCAACTGTTGCTGGCCCCCAAAGCGGAAGTGGGCGGGTCCAGGCCCCCTTGAGCCCCCTGTCATGCCCAGGGTTGCCATGGCAACTGTTGCTGGCCCCCAAAGCGGAAGTGGGCGGGGCCTGGCACCCTCCAGCCCCCTGCCATGCCCAGGCTTGCCCTGGCAACTGTTGCTGGCCCCCAAAGCGGAAGTGGGCGGGTCCAGGCCCCCTTGAGCCCCCTGTCATGCCCAGGGTTGCCCTGGCAACTGTTGCTGGCCCCTAAAGCGGAAGTGGGCGGGTCCAGGCCCCCCTAAGCCCCCTGCCATGCCCAGGGTTGCCCTGGCAACTGTTGCTGGCCCCCAAAGCGGAAGTGGGCGGGTCCTGGCACCCTCCAGCCCCCTGCCATGCCCAGGCTTGCCCTGGCAACTTTTGCTGGCCCCCAAAGCGGAAGTGGGCGGGTTCAGGCCCCCCTAAGCCCCCTGCCATGCCCAGGGTTGCCCTGGCAACTGTTGCTGGCCCCCAAAGCGGAAGTGGGCGGGTCCTGGCACCCTCCAGCCCCCTGCCATGCCCAGGCTTGCCCTGGCAACTTTTGCTGGCCCCCAAAGCGGAAGTGGGCGGGTTCAGGCCCCCTTGAGCCCCCTGTCATGCCCAGGGTTGCCATGGCAACTGTTGCTGGCCCCCAAAGCGGATGTGGGCGGGTCCAGGCCCCCCTAAGCCCCCTGCCATGCCCAGGGTTGCCCTGGCAACTGTTGCTGGCCCCCAAAGCGGAAGTGGGCGGGTCCTGGCACCCTCCAGCCCCCTGCCATGCCCAGGCTTGCCCTGGCAACTTTTGCTGGCCCCCAAAGCGGAAGTGGGCGGGTTCAGGCCCCCTTAAAGCCCCCTGCCATGCCCAGGGTTGCCCTGGCAACTGTTGGTGGCCCCCAAAGCGGAAGTGGGCGGGTCCAGGCCCCCTTAATCCCCCTGCCATGCCCAGGGTTGCCCTGCCAAATGTTGCTGGCCCCCAAAGCGGAAGTGGGCGGGGCCTGGCACCCTCCAGCCCCCTGCCATGCCCAGGCTTGCCCTGGCAACTGTTGCTGGCCCCCAAAGCGGAAGTGGGCGGGTCCAGGCCCCCTTGAGCCCCCTGTCATGCCCAGGGTTGCCCTGGCAACTGTTGCTGGCCCCTAAAGCGGAAGTGGGCGGGTCCAGGCCCCCTTGAGCCCCCTGTCATGCCCAGGGTTGCCATGGCAACTGTTGCTGGCCCCCAAAGCGGAAGTGGGCGGGTCCAGGCCCCCCTAAGCCCCCTGCCATGCCCAGGGTTGCCCTGGCAACTGTTGCTGGCCCCCAAAGCGGAAGTGGGCGGGTCCAGGCCCCCCTAAGCCCCCTGCCATGCCCAGGGTTGCACTGGCAACTGTTGCTGGCCCCCAAAGCGGAAGTGGGCGGGTCCAGGCCCCCTTAATCCCCCTGCCATGCCCAGGGTTGCCCTGGCAACTGTTGCTGGCCCCCAAAGCGGAAGTGGGCGGGGCCTGGCGCCCTCCAGCCCCCTGCCATGCCCAGGCTTGCCCTGGCAACTGTTGCTGGCCCCCAAAGCGGAAGTGGGCGGGTCCAGGCCCCCTTGAGCTTCCTGTCATGCCCAGGGTTGCCCTGGCAACTGTTGCTGGCCCCCAAAGCGGAAGTGGGCGGGTCCAGGCCCCCTTAAGCCCCCTGCCATGCCCATGGTTGCCATGGCAACTGTTGCTGGCTCCCAAAGCGGAAGTGGGCGGGTCCAGGCCCCCCTAAGCCCCCTGCCATGCCCAGGGTTGCCCTGGCAACTGTTGCTGGCCCCCAAAGCGGAAGTGGGCGGGTCCTGGCGCCCTCCAGCCCCCTGCCATGCCCAGGCTTGCCCTGGCAACTTTTGCTGGCCCCCAAAGCGGAAGTGGGCGGGTCCAGGCCCCCTTAAGCCCCCTGCCATGCCCATGGTTGCCATGGCAACTGTTGCTGGCTCCCAAAGCGGAAGTGGGCGGGTCCAGGCCCCCCTAAGCCCCCTGCCATGCCCAGGGTTGCCCTGGCAACTGTTGCTGGCCCCCAAAGCGGAAGTGGGCGGGTCCTGGCGCCCTCCAGCCCCCTGCCATGCCCAGGCTTGCCCTGGCAACTTTTGCTGGCCCCCAAAGCGGAAGTGGGCGGGTCCAGGCCCCCTTAATCCCCCTGCCATGCCCAGGGTTGCCCTGGCAACTGTTGGTGGCCCCCAAAGCGGAAGTGGGCGGGTCCAGGCCCCCTTAATCCCCCTGCCATGCCCAGGGTTGCCCTGGCAACTGTTGCTGACCCCCAAAGCGGAAGTGGGCGGGTCCTGGCACCCTCCAGCCCCCTGCCATGCCCAGGCTTGCCCTGGCAACTTTTGCTGGCCCCCAAAGCGGGAGTGGGCGGGTTCAGGCCCCCTTAAAGCCCCCTGCCATGCCCAGGGTTGCCCTGGCAACTGTTGGTGGCCCCCAAAGCGGAAGTGGGCGGGTCCAGGCCCCCTTAATCCCCCTGCCATGCCCAGGGTTGCCCTGGCAACTGTTGCTGGCCCCCAAAGCGGAAGTGGGCGGGTCCAGGCCCCCCTAAGCCCCCTGCCATGCCCAGGGTTGCCCTGGCAACTGTTGGTGGCCCCCAAAGCGGAAGTGGGCGGGTCCAGGCCCCCTTAATCCCCCTGCCATGCCCAGGGTTGCCCTGGCAACTGTTGCTGACCCCCAAAGCGGAAGTGGGCGGGACCAGGCCCCCGTAAGCCCCATGCCATGCCCAGGGTTGCCATGGCAACTGTTGCTGGCCCCCAAAGCGGAAGTGGGCGGGGCCTGGCGCCCTCCAGCCCCCTGCCATGCCCAGGCTTGCCCTGGCAACTTTTGCTGGCCCCCAAAGCGGAAGTGGGCGGGTTCAGGCCCCCTTAAAGCCCCCTGCCATGCCCAGGGTTGCCCTGGCAACTGTTGCTGGCCCCCAAAGCGGAATTGGGCGGGTCCAGGCCCCCTTGAGCCCCCTGTCATGCCCAGGGTTGCCATGGCAACTGTTGCTGGCCCCCAAAGCGGAAGTGGGCGGGTCCAGGCCCCCCTAAGCCCCCTGCCATGCCCAGGGTTGCCCTGGCAACTGTTGCTGGCCCCCAAAGCGGAAGTGGGCGGGTCCAGGCCCCCCTAAGCCCCCTGCCATGCCCAGGGTTTCACTGGCAACTGTTGCTGGCCCCCAAAGCGGAAGTGGGCGGGTCCAGGCCCCCTTAATCCCCCTGCCATGCCCAGGGTTGCCCTGGCAACTGTTGCTGGCCCCCAAAGCGGAAGTGGGCGGGTCCAGGCCCCCTTAAGCCCCCTGCCATGCCCAGGGTTGCCCTGGCAACTGTTGCTGGCCCCCAAAGCGGAAGTGGGCGGGTCCAGGCCCCCTTAAGCCCCCTGCCATGCCCAGGGTTACCATGGCAACTGTTGCTGGCCCCCAAAGCGGAAGTGGGCGGGTCCAGGCCCCCCTAAGCCCCCTGAAATGCCCAGGGTTGCCCTGGCAACTGTTGCTGGCCCCCAAAGCGGAAGTGGGCGGGTCCAGGCCCCCCTAAGCCCCCTGCCACGCCCAGGGTTGCACTGGCAACTGTTGCTGGCCCCCAAAGCGGAAGTGGGCGGGTCCAGGCCCCCTTGAGCCCCCTGTCATGCCCAGGGTTGCCATGGCAACTGTTGCTGGCCCCCAAAGCGGAAGTGGGCGGGGCCTGGCACCCTCCAGCCCCCTGCCATGCCCAGGCTTGCCCTGGCAACTGTTGCTGGCCCCCAAAGCGGAAGTGGGCGGGTCCAGGCCCCCTTGAGCCCCCTGTCATGCCCAGGGTTGCCCTGGCAACTGTTGCTGGCCCCTAAAGCGGAAGTGGGCGGGTCCAGGCCCCCCTAAGCCCCCTGCCATGCCCAGGGTTGCCCTGGCAACTGTTGCTGGCCCCCAAAGCGGAAGTGGGCGGGTCCTGGCACCCTCCAGCCCCCTGCCATGCCCAGGCTTGCCCTGGCAACTTTTGCTGGCCCCCAAAGCGGAAGTGGGCGGGTTCAGGCCCCCTAAGCCCCCTGCCATGCCCAGGGTTGCCCTGGCAACTGTTGCTGGCCCCCAAAGCGGAAGTGGGCGGGTCCTGGCACCCTCCAGCCCCCTGCCATGCCCAGGCTTGCCCTGGCAACTTTTGCTGGCCCCCAAAGCGGAAGTGGGCGGGTTCAGGCCCCCTTGAGCCCCCTGTCATGCCCAGGGTTGCCATGGCAACTGTTGCTGGCCCCCAAAGCGGATGTGGGCGGGTCCAGGCCCCCCTAAGCCCCCTGCCATGCCCAGGGTTGCCCTGGCAACTGTTGCTGGCCCCCAAAGCGGAAGTGGGCGGGTCCTGGCACCCTCCAGCCCCCTGCCATGCCCAGGCTTGCCCTGGCAACTTTTGCTGGCCCCCAAAGCGGAAGTGGGCGGGTTCAGGCCCCCTTAAAGCCCCCTGCCATGCCCAGGGTTGCCCTGGCAACTGTTGGTGGCCCCCAAAGCGGAAGTGGGCGGGTCCAGGCCCCCTTAATCCCCCTGCCATGCCCAGGGTTGCCCTGCCAAATGTTGCTGGCCCCCAAAGCGGAAGTGGGCGGGGCCTGGCACCCTCCAGCCCCCTGCCATGCCCAGGCTTGCCCTGGCAACTGTTGCTGGCCCCTAAAGCGGAAGTGGGCGGGTCCAGGCCCCCTTGAGCCCCCTGTCATGCCCAGGGTTGCCATGGCAACTGTTGCTGGCCCCCAAAGCGGAAGTGGGCGGGTCCAGGCCCCCCTAAGCCCCCTGCCATGCCCAGGGTTGCCCTGGCAACTGTTGCTGGCCCCCAAAGCGGAAGTGGGCGGGTCCAGGCCCCCCTAAGCCCCCTGCCATGCCCAGGGTTGCACTGGCAACTGTTGCTGGCCCCCAAAGCGGAAGTGGGCGGGTCCAGGCCCCCTTAATCCCCCTGCCATGCCCAGGGTTGCCCTGGCAACTGTTGCTGGCCCCCAAAGCGGAAGTGGGCGGGGCCTGGCGCCCTCCAGCCCCCTGCCATGCCCAGGCTTGCCCTGGCAACTGTTGCTGGCCCCCAAAAGCGGAAGTGGGCGGGTCCAGGCCCCCTTGAGCTTCCTGTCATGCCCAGGGTTGCCCTGGCAACTGTTGCTGGCCCCCAAAGCGGAAGTGGGCGGGTCCAGGCCCCCTTAAGCCCCCTGCCATGCCCATGGTTGCCATGGCAACTGTTGCTGGCTCCCAAAGCGGAAGTGGGCGGGTCCAGGCCCCCCTAAGCCCCCTGCCATGCCCAGGGTTGCCCTGGCAACTGTTGCTGGCCCCCAAAGCGGAAGTGGGCGGGTCCTGGCGCCCTCCAGCCCCCTGCCATGCCCAGGCTTGCCCTGGCAACTTTTGCTGGCCCCCAAAGCGGAAGTGGGCGGGTCCAGGCCCCCTTAAGCCCCCTGCCATGCCCATGGTTGCCATGGCAACTGTTGCTGGCTCCCAAAGCGGAAGTGGGCGGGTCCAGGCCCCCCTAAGCCCCCTGCCATGCCCAGGGTTGCCCTGGCAACTGTTGCTGGCCCCCAAAGCGGAAGTGGGCGGGTCCTGGCGCCCTCCAGCCCCCTGCCATGCCCAGGCTTGCCCTGGCAACTTTTGCTGGCCCCCAAAGCGGAAGTGGGCGGGTCCAGGCCCCCTTAATCCCCCTGCCATGCCCAGGGTTGCCCTGGCAACTGTTGGTGGCCCCCAAAGCGGAAGTGGGCGGGTCCAGGCCCCCTTAATCCCCCTGCCATGCCCAGGGTTGCCCTGGCAACTGTTGCTGACCCCCAAAGCGGAAGTGGGCGGGTCCTGGCACCCTCCAGCCCCCTGCCATGCCCAGGCTTGCCCTGGCAACTTTTGCTGGCCCCCAAAGCGGGAGTGGGCGGGTTCAGGCCCCCTTAAAGCCCCCTGCCATGCCCAGGGTTGCCCTGGCAACTGTTGGTGGCCCCCAAAGCGGAAGTGGGCGGGTCCAGGCCCCCTTAATCCCCCTGCCATGCCCAGGGTTGCCTGGCAACTGTTGCTGGCCCCCAAAGCGGAAGTGGGCGGGTCCAGGCCCCCCTAAGCCCCCTGCCATGCCCAGGGTTGCCCTGGCAACTGTTGGTGGCCCCCAAAGCGGAAGTGGGCGGGTCCAGGCCCCCTTAATCCCCCTGCCATGCCCAGGGTTGCCCTGGCAACTGTTGCTGACCCCCAAAGCGGAAGTGGGCGGGACCAGGCCCCCGTAAGCCCCATGCCATGCCCAGGGTTGCCATGGCAACTGTTGCTGGCCCCCAAAGCGGAAGTGGGCGGGTCCAGGCCCCCCTAAGCCCCCTGCCATGCCCAGGGTTGCCCTGGCAACTGTTGCTGGCCCCAAAAGCGGAAGTGGGCGGGGCCTGGCGCCCTCCAGCCCCCTGCCATGCCCAGGCTTGCCCTGGCAACTGTTGCTGGCCCCCAAAGCGGAAGTGGGCGGGTCCAGGCCCCCTTGAGCCCCCTGTCATGCCCAGGGTTGCCATGGCAACTGTTGCTGGCCCCCAAAGCGGAAGTGGGCGGGTCCAGGCCCCCCTAAGCCCCCTGCCATGCCCAGGGTTGCCCTGGCAACTGTTGCTGGCCCCCAAAGCGGAAGTGGGCGGGTCCAGGCCCCCTTAAGCCCCCTGACATGCCCAGGGTTGCCCTGGCAACTGTTGCTGACCCCCAAAGCGGAAGTGGGCGGGTCCAGGCCCCCTTAAAGCCCCCTGCCATGCCCAGGGTTGCCCTGGCAACTGTTGCTGGCCCCCAAAGCGGAAGTGGGCGGGTCCAGGCCCCCTTAAGCCCCCTGCCATGCCCAGGGTTGCCCTGGCAACTGTTGCTGGCCCCCAAAGCGGAAGTGGGCGGGTCCAGGCCCCCCTAAGCCCCCTGCCATGCCCAGGGTTGCCCTGGCAACTGTTGCTGGCCCCCAAAGCGGAAGTGGGCGGGTCCTGGCGCCCTCCAGCCCCCTGCCATGCCCAGGCTTGCCCTGGCAACTTTTGCTGGCCCCCAAAGCGGAAGTGGGCGGGTTCAGGCCCCCTTAAAGCCCCCTGCCATGCCCAGGGTTGCCCTGGCAACTGTTGCTGGCCCCCAAAGCGGAAGTGGGCGGGTCCAGGCCCCCTTGAGCCCCCTGTCATGCCCAGGGTTGCCATGGCAACTGTTGCTGGCCCCCAAAGCGGAAGTGGGCGGGTCCAGGCCCCCCTAAGCCCCCTGCCATGCCCAGGGTTGCCCTGGCAACTGTTGCTGGCCCCCAAAGCGGAAGTGGGCGGGTCCTGGCGCCCTCCAGCCCCCTGCCATGCCCAGGCTTGCCCTGGCAACTTTTGCTGGCCCCCAAAGCGGAAGTGGGCGGGTTCAGGCCCCCTTAAAGCCCCCTGCCATGCCCAGGGTTGCCCTGGCAACTGTTGCTGGCCCCCAAAGCGGAAGTGGGCGGGTCCAGGCCCCCTTGAGCCCCCTGTCATGCCCAGGGTTGCCATGGCAACTGTTGCTGGCCCCCAAAGCGGAAGTGGGCGGGTCCAGGCCCCCCTAAGCCCCCTGCCATGCCCAGGGTTGCCCTGGCAACTGTTGCTGGCCCCAAAGCGGAAGTGGGCGGGTCCAGGCCCCCCTAAGCCCCCTGCCATGCCCAGGGTTGCACTGGCAACTGTTGCTGGCCCCCAAAGCGGAAGTGGGCGGGTCCAGGCCCCCTTAATCCCACTGCCATGCCCAGGGTTGCCCTGGCAACTGTTGCTGACCCCCAAAGCGGAAGTGGGCGGGTCCAGGCCCCCTTAAAGCCCCCTGCCATGCCCAGGGTTGCCCTGGCAACTGTTGCTGGCCCCCAAAGCGGAAGTGGGCGGGTCCTGGCGCCCTCCAGCCCCCTGCCATGCCCAGGCTTGCCCTGGCAACTTTTGCTGGCCCCCAAAGCGGAAGTGGGCGGGTTCAGGCCCCCTTAAAGCCCCCTGCCATGCCCAGGGTTGCCCTGGCAACTGTTGCTGGCCCCCAAAGCGGAAGTGGGCGGGTCCAGGCCCCCTTGAGCCCCCTGTCATGCCCAGGGTTGCCATGGCAACTGTTGCTGGCCCCCAAAGCGGAAGTGGGCGGGTCCAGGCCCCCCTAAGCCCCCTGCCATGCCCAGGGTTGCCCTGGCAACTGTTGCTGGCCCCCAAAGCGGAAGTGGGCGGGTCCAGGCCCCCCTAAGCCCCCTGCCATGCCCAGGGTTGCACTGGCAACTCTTGCTGGCCCCCAAAGCGGAAGTGGGCGGGTCCAGGCCCCCTTAATCCCACTGCCATGCCCAGGGTTGCCCTGGCAACTGTTGCTGACCCCCAAAGCGGAAGTGGGCGGGTCCAGGCCCCCTTAAAGCCCCCTGCCATGCCCAGGGTTGCCCTGGCAACTGTTGCTGGCCCCCAAAGCGGAAGTGGGCGGGTCCAGGCCCCCTTAAGCCCCCTGCCATGCCCAGGGTTGCCCTGGCAACTGTTCCTGGCCCCCAAAGCGGAAGTGGGCGGGTCCAGGCCCCCCTAAGCCCCCTGCCATGCCCAGGGTTGCCCTGGCAACTGTTGCTGGCCCCCAAAGCGGAAGTGGGCGGGTCCAGGCCCCCCTAAGCCCCCTGCCATGCCCAGGGTTGCCCTGGCAACTGTTGCTGGCCCCCAAAGCGGAAGTGGGCGGGTCCAGGCCCCCCTAAGCCCCCTGCCATGCCCAGGGTTGCACTGGCAACTGTTGCTGGCCCCCAAAGCGGAAGTGGGCGGGTCCAGGCCCCCTTAATCCCCCTGCCATGCCCAGGGTTGCCCTGGCAACTGTTGCTGGCCCCCAAAGCGGAAGTGGGCGGGGCCTGGCGCCCTCCAGCCCCTTGCCATGCCCAGGCTTGCCCTGGCAACTGTTGCTGGCCCCCAAAGCGGAAGTGGGCGGGTCCAGGCCCCCCTAAGCCCCCTGCCATGCCCAGGGTTGCCCTGGCAATTGTTGCTGGCCCCCAAAGCAGAAGTGGGCGGGTCCAGGCCCCCTTAAGCCCCCTGCCATGCCCATGGTTGCCATGGCAACTGTTGCTGGCCCCCAAAGCGGAAGTGGGCGGGTCCAGGCCCCCCTAAGCCCCCTGCCATGCCCAGGGTTGCCCTGGCAACTGTTGCTGGCCCCCAAAGCGGAAGTGGGCGGGTCCTGGCGCCCTCCAGCCCCCTGCCATGCCCAGGCTTGCCCTGGCAACTTTTGCTGGCCCCCAAAGCGGAAGTGGGCGGGTTCAGGCCCCCTTAAAGCCCCCTGCCATGCCCAGGGTTGCCCTGGCAACTGTTGCTGGCCCCCAAAGCGGAAGTGGGCGGGTCCAGGCCCCCTTGAGCCCCCTGTCATGCCAAGGGTTGCCATGGCAACTGTTGCTGGCCCCCAAAGCGGATGTGGGCGGGTCCAGGCCCCCCTAAGCCCCCTGCCATGCCCAGGGTTGCCCTGGCAACTGTTGCTGGCCCCCAAAGCGGAAGTGGGCGGGTCCAGGCCCCCTTAATCCCCCTGCCATGCCCAGGGTTGCCCTGGCAACTGTTGCTGGCCCCCAAAGCGGAAGTGGGCGGGTCCAGGCCCCCCTAAGCCCCTGCCATGCCCAGGGTTGCCCTGGCAACAGTTGCTGGCCCCCAAAGCGGAAGTGGGCGGGTCCAGGCCCCCTTGAGCCCCCTGTCATGCCCAGGGTTGCCATGGCAACTGTTGCTGACCCCCAAAGCGGAAGTGGGCGGGACCAGGCCCCCGTAAGCCCCATGCCATGCCCAGGGTTGCCATGGCAACTGTTGCTGGCCCCCAAAGCGGAAGTGGGCGGGTCCAGGCCCCCCTAAGCCCCCTGCCATGCCCAGGGTTGCCCTGGCAACTGTTGCTGGCCCCAAAAGCGGAAGTGGGCGGGGCCTGGCGCCCTCCAGCCCCCTGCCATGCCCAGGCTTGCCCTGGCAACTGTTGCTGGCCCCCAAAGCGGAAGTGGGCGGGTCCAGGCCCCCTTGAGCCCCCTGTCATGCCCAGGGTTGCCATGGCAACTGTTGCTGGCCCCCAAAGCGGAAGTGGGCGGGTCCAGGCCCCCCTAAGCCCCCTGCCATGCCCAGGGTTGCCCTGGCAACTGTTGCTGGCCCCCAAAGCGGAAGTGGGCGGGTCCAGGCCCCCCTAAGCCCCCTGCCATGCCCAGGGTTGCCCTGGCAACTGTTGCTGGCCCCCAAAGTGGAAGTGGGCGGGTCCTGGCGCCCTCCAGCCCCCTGCCATGCCCAGGGTTGCCCTGGCAACTGTTGCTGACCCCCAAAGCGGAAGTGGGCGGGTCCAGGCCCCCTTAAAGCCCCCTGCCATGCCCAGGGTTGCCCTGGCAACTGTTGCTGGCCCCAAAGCGGAAGTGGGCGGGTCCAGGCCCCCTTAAGCCCCCTGACATGCCCAGGGTTGCCCTGGCAACTGTTGCTGACCCCCAAAGCGGAAGTGGGCGGGTCCAGGCCCCCTTAAAGCCCCCTGCCATGCCCAGGGTTGCCCTGGCAACTGTTGCTGGCCCCCAAAGCGGAAGTGGGCGGGTCCAGGCCCCCTTAAGCCCCCTGCCATGCCCAGGGTTGCCCTGGCAACTGTTGCTGGCCCCCAAAGCGGAAGTGGGCGGGTCCAGGCCCCCCTAAGCCCCCTGCCATGCCCAGGGTTGCCCTGTCAACTGTTGCTGGCCCCCAAAGCGGAAGTGGGCGGGTCCTGGCGCCCTCCAGCCCCCTGCCATGCCCAGGCTTGCCCTGGCAACTTTTGCTGGCCCCCAAAGCGGAAGTGGGCGGGTTCAGGCCCCCTTAAAGCCCCCTGCCATGCCCAGGGTTGCCCTGGCAACTGTTGCTGGCCCCCAAAGCGGAAGTGGGCGGGTCCAGGCCCCCTTGAGCCCCCTGTCATGCCCAGGGTTGCCATGGCAACTGTTGCTGGCCCCCAAAGCGGAAGTGGGCGGGTCCAGGCCCCCCTAAGCCCCCTGCCATGCCCAGGGTTGCCCTGGCAACTGTTGCTGGCCCCCAAAGCGGAAGTGGGCGGGTCCAGGCCCCCCTAAGCCCCCTGCCATGCCCAGGGTTGCACTGGCAACTGTTGCTGGCCCCCAAAGTGGAAGTGGGCGGGTCCAGGCCCCCTTAATCCCACTGCCATGCCCAGGGTTGCCCTGGCAACTGTTGCTGACCCCCAAAGCGGAAGTGGGCGGGTCCAGGCCCCCTTAAGCCCCCTGCCATGCCCAGGGTTGCCCTGGCAACTGTTCCTGGCCCCCAAAGCGGAAGTGGGCGGGTCCAGGCCCCCCTAAGCCCCCTGCCATGCCCAGGGTTGCCCTGGTAACTGTTGCTGGCCCCCAAAGTGGAAGTGGGCGGGTCCAGGCCCCCTTAATCCCACTGCCATGCCCAGGGTTGCCCTGGCAACTGTTGCTGACCCCCAAAGCGGAAGTGGGTGGGTCCAGGCCCCCTTAAGCCCCCTGCCATGCCCAGGGTTGCCCTGGCAACTGTTCCTGGCCCCCAAAGCGGAAGTGGGCGGGTCCAGGCCCCCCTAAGCCCCCTGCCATGCCCAGGGTTGCCCTGGCAACTGTTGCTGGCCCCCAAAGCGGAAGTGGGCGGGTCCAGGCCCCCCTAAGCCCCCTGCCATGCCCAGGGTTGCCCTGGCAACTGTTGCTGGCCCCCAAAGCGGAAGTGGGCGGGTCCAGGCCCCCCTAAGCCCCCTGCCATGCCCAGGGTTGCCCTGGCAACTGTTGCTGGCCCCCAAAGCGGAAGTGGGCGGGTCCAGGCCCCCCTAAGCCCCCTGCCATGCCCAGGGTTGCACTGGCAACTGTTGCTGGCCCCCAAAGCGGAAGTGGGCGGGTCCAGGCCCCCTTAATCCCCCTGCCATGCCCAGGGTTGCCCTGGCAACTGTTGCTGGCCCCCAAAGCGGAAGTGGGCGGGGCTGGCGCCCTCCAGCCCCTTGCCATGCCCAGGCTTGCCCTGGCAACTGTTGCTGGCCCCCAAAGCGGAAGTGGGCGGGTCCAGGCCCCCTTGAGCCCCCTGTCATGCCCAGGGTTGCCCTGGCAATTGTTGCTGGCCCCCAAAGCAGAAGTGGGCGGGTCCAGGCCCCCTTAAGCCCCCTGCCATGCCCATGGTTGCCATGGCAACTGTTGCTGGCCCCCAAAGCGGAAGTGGGCGGGTCCAGGCCCCCCTAAGCCCCCTGCCATGCCCAGGGTTGCCCTGGCAACTGTTGCTGGCCCCCAAAGCGGAAGTGGGCGGGTCCTGGCGCCCTCCAGCCCCCTGCCATGCCCAGGCTTGCCCTGGCAACTTTTGCTGGCCCCCAAAGCGGAAGTGGGCGGGTTCAGGCCCCCTTAAAGCCCCCTGCCATGCCCAGGGTTGCCCTGGCAACTGTTGCTGGCCCCCAAAGCGGAAGTGGGCGGGTCCAGGCCCCCTTGAGCCCCCTGTCATGCCAAGGGTTGCCATGGCAACTGTTGCTGGCCCCCAAAGCGGATGTGGGCGGGTCCAGGCCCCCCTAAGCCCCCTGCCATGCCCAGGGTTGCCCTGGCAACTGTTGCTGGCCCCCAAAGCGGAAGTGGGCGGGTCCTGGCACCCTCCAGCCCCCTGCCATGCCCAGGCTTGCCCTGGCAACTGTTGCTGGCCCCCAAAGCGGAAGTGGGCGGGTCCAGGCCCCCTTGAGCCCCCTGTCATGCCCAGGGTTGCCCTGGCAACTGTTGCTGGCCCCTAAAGCGGAAGTGGGCGGGTCCAGGCCCCCTTAAGCCCCCTGCCATGCCCATGGTTGCCATGGCAACTGTTGCTGGCCCCCAAAGCGGAAGTGGGCGGGTCCAGGCCCCCCTAAGCCCCTGCCATGCCCAGGGTTGCCCTGGCAACAGTTGCTGGCCCCCAAAGCGGAAGTGGGCGGGTCCAGGCCCCCTTGAGCCCCCTGCCATGCCCAGGGTTGCCATGGCAACTGTTGCTGGCCCCCAAAGCGGAAGTGGGCGGGTCCAGGCCCCCCTAAGCCCCCTGCCATGCCCAGGGTTGCCCTGGCAACTGTTGCTGGCCCCCAAAGCGGAAGTGGGCGGGTCCAGGCCCCCCTAAGCCCCCTGCCATGCCCAGGGTTGCACTGGCAACTGTTGCTGGCCCCCAAAGCGGAAGTGGGCGGGTCCAGGCCCCCTTAATCCCCCTGCCATGCCCAGGGTTGCCCTGGCAACTGTTGCTGGCCCCCAAAGCGGAAGTGGGCGGGGTCTGGCGCCCTCCAGCCCCCTGCCATGCCCAGGATTGCCCTGGCAACTGTTGCTGGCCCCCAAAGCGGAAGTGGGCGGGTCCAGGCCCCCTTGAGCTTCCTGTCATGCCCAGGGTTGCCCTGGCAACTGTTGCTGGCCCCCAAAGCGGAAGTGGGCGGGTCCAGGCCCCCTTAAGCCCCCTGCCATGCCCATGGTTGCCATGGCAACTGTTGCTGGCTCCCAAAGCGGAAGTGGGCGGGTCCAGGCCCCCCTAAGCCCCCTGCCATGCCCAGGGTTGCCCTGGCAACTGTTGCTGGCCCCCAAAGCGGAAGTGGGCGGGTCCTGGCGCCCTCCAGCCCCCTGCCATGCCCAGGCTTGCCCTGGCAACTTTTGCTGGCCCCCAAAGCGGAAGTGGGCGGGTTCAGGCCCCCTTAAAGCCCCCTGCCATGCCCAGGGTTGCCCTGGCAACTGTTGCTGGCCCCCAAAGCGGAAGTGGGCGGGTCCAGGCCCCCTTGAGCCCCTTGTCATGCCCATGGTTGCCATGGCAACTGTTGCTGGCCCCCAAAGCGGAAGTGGGCGGGTCCAGGCCCCCCTAAGCCCCCTGCCATGCCCAGGGTTGCACTGGCAACTGTTGCTGGCCCCCAAAGCGGAAGTGGGCGGGTCCAGGCCCCCTTAATCCCCCTGCCATGCCCAGGGTTGCCCTGGCAACTGTTGCTGGCCCCCAAAGCGGAAGTGGGCGGGGCCTGGCGCCCTCCAGCCCCCTGCCATGCCCAGGATTGCCCTGGCAACTGTTGCTGGCCCCCAAAGCGGAAGTGGGCGGGTCCAGGCCCCCTTGAGCTTCCTGTCATGCCCAGGGTTGCCCTGGCAACTGTTGCTGGCCCCCAAAGCGGAAGTGGGCGGGTCCAGGCCCCCTTAAGCCCCCTGCCATGCCCATGGTTGCCATGGCAACTGTTGCTGGCTCCCAAAGCGGAAGTGGGCGGGTCCAGGCCCCCCTAAGCCCCCTGCCATGCCCAGGGTTGCCCTGGCAACTGTTGCTGGCCCCCAAAGCGGAAGTGGGCGGGTCCTGGCGCCCTCCAGCCCCCTGCCATGCCCAGGCTTGCCCTGGCAACTTTTGCTGGCCCCCAAAGCGGAAGTGGGCGGGTTCAGGCCCCCTTAAAGCCCCCTGCCATGCCCAGGGTTGCCCTGGCAACTGTTGCTGGCCCCCAAAGCGGAAGTGGGCGGGTCCAGGCCCCCTTGAGCCCCTTGTCATGCCCATGGTTGCCATGGCAACTGTTGCTGGCCCCCAAAGCGGAAGTGGGCGGGTCCAGGCCCCCCTAAGCCCCCTGCCATGCCCAGGGTTGCCCTGGCAACTGTTGCTGGCCCCCAAAGCGGAAGTGGGCGGGTCCTGGCGCCCTCCAGCCCCCTGCCATGCCCAGGCTTGCCATGGCAACTTTTGCTGGCCCCCAAAGCGGAAGTGGGCGGGTTCAGGCCCCCTTAAAGCCCCCTGCCATGCCCAGGGTTGCCCTGGCAACTGTTGCTGGCCCCCAAAGCGGAAGTGGGCGGGTCCAGGCCCCCTTAATCCCCCTGCCATGCCCAGGGTTGCCCTGGCAAATGTTGCTGGCCCCCAAAGCGGAAGTGGGCGGGGCCTGGCGCCCTCCAGCCCCCTGCCATGCCCAGGCTTGCCCTGGCAACTTTTGCTGGCCCCCAAAGCGGAAGTGGGCGGGTTCAGGCCCCCTTAAAGCCCCCTGCCATGCCCAGGGTTGCCCTGGCAACTGTTGCTGGCCCCCAAAGCGGAAGTGGGCGGGTCCAGGCCCCCTTGAGCCCCCTGTCATGCCCAGGGTTGCCATGGCAACTGTTGCTGGCCCCCAAAGCGGAAGTGGGCGGGTCCAGGCCCCCCTAAGCCCCCTGCCATGCTCATGGTTGCCATGGCAACTGTTGCTGGCCCCCAAAGCGGAAGTGGGCGGGTCCAGGCCCCCCTAAGCCCCCTGCCATGCCCAGGGTTGCCCTGGCAACTGTTGCTGGCCCCCAAAGCGGAAGTGGGCGGGTCCTGGCGCCCTCTAGCCCCCTGCCATGCCCAGGCTTGCCCTGGCAACTTTTACTGGCCCCCAAAGCGGAAGTGGGCTGGTTCAGGCCCCCTTAAAGCCCCCTGCCATGCCCAGGGTTGCCCTGGCAACTGTTGCTGGCCCCCAAAGCGGAAGTGGGCGGGTCCAGGCCCCCTTGAGCCCCCTGTCATGCCCAGGGTTGCCATGGCAACTGTTGCTGGCCCCCAAAGCGGAAGTGGGCGGGTCCAGGCCCCCCTAAGCCCCATGCCATGCCCAGGGTTGCCCTGGCAACTGTTGCTGGCCCCCAAAGCGGAAGTGGGCGGGTCCAGGCCCCCTTAAGCCCCCTGCCATGCCCAGGGTTGCACTGGCAACTGTTGCTGGCCCCCAAAGCGGAAGTGGGCGGGTCCAGGCCCCCTTAATCCCCCTGCCATGCCCAGGGTGGCCCTGGCAACTGTTGCTGGCCCCCAAAGCGGAAGTGGGCGGGTCCAGGCCCCCTTAAGCCCCCTGCCATGCCCAGGGTTGCCCTGGCAACTGTTGCTGGCCCCCAAAGCGGAAGTGGGCGGGTCCAGGCCCCCCTAAGCCCCCTGCCATGCCCAGGGTTGCCCTGGCAACTGTTGCTGGCCCCCAAAGCGGAAGTGGGCGGGTCCAGGCCCCCCTAAGCCCCCTGCCATGCCCAGGGTTGCACTGGCAACTGTTGCTGGCCCCCAAAGCGGAAGTGGGCGGGTCCAGGCCCCCTTAATCCCCCTGCCATGCCCAGGGTTGCCCTGGCAACTGTTGCTGGCCCCCAAAGCGGAAGTGGGCGGGGCCTGGCGCCCTCCAGCCCCTTGCCATGCCCAGGCTTGCCCTGGCAACTGTTGCTGGCCCCCAAAGCGGAAGTGGGCGGGTCCAGGCCCCCTTGAGCCCCCTGTCATGCCCAGGGTTGCCCTGGCAATTGTTGCTGGCCCCCAAAGCAGAAGTGGGCGGGTCCAGGCCCCCTTAAGCCCCCTGCCATGCCCATGGTTGCCATGGCAACTGTTGCTGGCCCCCAAAGCGGAAGTGGGCGGGTCCAGGCCCCCCTAAGCCCCCTGCCATGCCCAGGGTTGCCCTGGCAACTGTTGCTGGCCCCCAAAGCGGAAGTGGGCGGGTCCTGGCGCCCTCCAGCCCCCTGCCATGCCCAGGCTTGCCCTGGCAACTTTTGCTGGCCCCCAAAGCGGAAGTGGGCGGGTTCAGGCCCCCTTAAAGCCCCCTGCCATGCCCAGGGTTGCCCTGGCAACTGTTGCTGGCCCCCAAAGCGGAAGTGGGCGGGTCCAGGCCCCCTTGAGCCCCCTGTCATGCCAAGGGTTGCCATGGCAACTGTTGCTGGCCCCCAAAGCGGATGTGGGCGGGTCCAGGCCCCCCTAAGCCCCCTGCCATGCCCAGGGTTGCCCTGGCAACTGTTGCTGGCCCCCAAAGCGGAAGTGGGCGGGTCCTGGCACCCTCCAGCCCCCTGCCATGCCCAGGCTTGCCCTGGCAACTGTTGCTGGCCCCCAAAGCGGAAGTGGGCGGGTCCAGGCCCCCTTGAGCCCCCTGTCATGCCCAGGGTTGCCCTGGCAACTGTTGCTGGCCCCTAAAGCGGAAGTGGGCGGGTCCAGGCCCCCTTAAGCCCCCTGCCATGCCCATGGTTGCCATGGCAACTGTTGCTGGCCCCCAAAGCGGAAGTGGGCGGGTCCAGGCCCCCCTAAGCCCCCTGCCATGCCCAGGGTTGCCCTGGCAACAGTTGCTGGCCCCCAAAGCGGAAGTGGGCGGGTCCAGGCCCCCTTGAGCCCCCTGCCATGCCCAGGGTTGCCATGGCAACTGTTGCTGGCCCCCAAAGCGGAAGTGGGCGGGTCCAGGCCCCCCTAAGCCCCCTGCCATGCCCAGGGTTGCCCTGGCAACTGTTGCTGGCCCCCAAAGCGGAAGTGGGCGGGTCCAGGCCCCCCTAAGCCCCCTGCCATGCCCAGGGTTGCACTGGCAACTGTTGCTGGCCCCCAAAGCGGAAGTGGGCGGGTCCAGGCCCCCTTAATCCCCCTGCCATGCCCAGGGTTGCCCTGGCAACTGTTGCTGGCCCCCAAAGCGGAAGTGGGCGGGGCCTGGCGCCCTCCAGCCCCCTGCCATGCCCAGGATTGCCCTGGCAACTGTTGCTGGCCCCCAAAGCGGAAGTGGGCGGGTCCAGGCCCCCTTGAGCTTCCTGTCATGCCCAGGGTTGCCCTGGCAACTGTTGCTGGCCCCCAAAGCGGAAGTGGGCGGGTCCAGGCCCCCTTAAGCCCCCTGCCATGCCCATGGTTGCCATGGCAACTGTTGCTGGCTCCCAAAGCGGAAGTGGGCGGGTCCAGGCCCCCCTAAGCCCCCTGCCATGCCCAGGGTTGCCCTGGCAACTGTTGCTGGCCCCCAAAGCGGAAGTGGGCGGGTCCTGGCGCCCTCCAGCCCCCTGCCATGCCCAGGCTTGCCCTGGCAACTTTTGCTGGCCCCCAAAGCGGAAGTGGGCGGGTTCAGGCCCCCTTAAAGCCCCCTGCCATGCCCAGGGTTGCCCTGGCAACTGTTGCTGGCCCCCAAAGCGGAAGTGGGCGGGTCCAGGCCCCCTTGAGCCCCTTGTCATGCCCATGGTTGCCATGGCAACTGTTGCTGGCCCCCAAAGCGGAAGTGGGCGGGTCCAGGCCCCCCTAAGCCCCCTGCCATGCCCAGGGTTGCACTGGCAACTGTTGCTGGCCCCCAAAGCGGAAGTGGGCGGGTCCAGGCCCCCTTAATCCCCCTGCCATGCCCAGGGTTGCCCTGGCAACTGTTGCTGGCCCCCAAAGCGGAAGTGGGCGGGGCCTGGCGCCCTCCAGCCCCCTGCCATGCCCAGGATTGCCCTGGCAACTGTTGCTGGCCCCCAAAGCGGAAGTGGGCGGGTCCAGGCCCCCTTGAGCTTCCTGTCATGCCCAGGGTTGCCCTGGCAACTGTTGCTGGCCCCCAAAGCGGAAGTGGGCGGGTCCAGGCCCCCTTAAGCCCCCTGCCATGCCCATGGTTGCCATGGCAACTGTTGCTGGCTCCCAAAGCGGAAGTGGGCGGGTCCAGGCCCCCCTAAGCCCCCTGCCATGCCCAGGGTTGCCCTGGCAACTGTTGCTGGCCCCCAAAGCGGAAGTGGGCGGGTCCTGGCGCCCTCCAGCCCCCTGCCATGCCCAGGCTTGCCCTGGCAACTTTTGCTGGCCCCCAAAGCGGAAGTGGGCGGGTTCAGGCCCCCTTAAAGCCCCCTGCCATGCCCAGGGTTGCCCTGGCAACTGTTGCTGGCCCCCAAAGCGGAAGTGGGCGGGTCCAGGCCCCCTTGAGCCCCTTGTCATGCCCATGGTTGCCATGGCAACTGTTGCTGGCCCCCAAAGCGGAAGTGGGCGGGTCCAGGCCTCCTTAATCCCCCTGCCATGCCCAGGGTTGCCCTGGCAAATGTTGCTGGCCCCCAAAGCGGAAGTGGGCGGGGCCTGGCGCCCTCCAGCCCCCTGCCATGCCCAGGCTTGCCCTGGCAACTTTTGCTGGCCCCCAAAGCGGAAGTGGGCGGGTTCAGGCCCCCTTAAAGCCCCCTGCCATGCCCAGGGTTGCCCTGGCAACTGTTGCTGGCCCCCAAAGCGGAAGTGGGCGGGTCCAGGCCCCCTTGAGCCCCCTGTCATGCCCAGGGTTGCCATGGCAACTGTTGCTGGCCCCCAAAGCGGAAGTGGGCGGGTCCAGGCCCCCCTAAGCCCCCTGCCATGCTCATGGTTGCCATGGCAACTGTTGCTGGCCCCCAAAGCGGAAGTGGGCGGGTCCAGGCCCCCCTAAGCCCCCTGCCATGCCCAGGGTTGCCCTGGCAACTGTTGCTGGCCCCCAAAGCGGAAGTGGGCGGGTCCTGGCGCCCTCTAGCCCCCTGCCATGCCCAGGCTTGCCCTGGCAACTTTTGCTGGCCCCCAAAGCGGAAGTGGGCGGGTCCAGGCCCCCCTAAGCCCCCTGCCATGCCCAGGGTTGCCCTGGCAACTGTTGCTGGCCCCCAAAGCGGAAGTGGGCGGGTCCTGGCGCCCTCCAGCCCCCTGCCATGCCCAGGCTTGCCCTGGCAACTTTTGCTGGCCCCCAAAGCGGAAGTGGGCGGGTTCAGGCCCCCTTAAAGCCCCCTGCCATGCCCAGGGTTGCCCTGGCAACTGTTGCTGGCCCCCAAAGCGGAAGTGGGCGGGTCCAGGCCCCCTTGAGCCCCCTGTCATGCCAAGGGTTGCCATGGCAACTGTTGCTGGCCCCCAAAGCGGATGTGGGCGGGTCCAGGCCCCCCTAAGCCCCCTGCCATGCCCAGGGTTGCCATGGCAACTGTTGCTGGCCCCCAAAGCGGAAGTGGGCGGGTCCAGGCCCCCCTAAGCCCCCTGCCATGCCCAGGGTTGCCCTGGCAACTGTTGCTGGCCCCCAAAGCGGAAGTGGGCGGGTCCAGGCCCCCCTAAGCCCCCTGCCATGCCCAGGGTTGCACTGGCAACTCTTGCTGGCCCCCAAAGCGGAAGTGGGCGGGTCCAGGCCCCCTTAAAGCCCCCTGCCATGCCCAGGGTTGCCCTGGCAACTGTTGCTGGCCCCCAAAGCGGAAGTGGGCGGGTCCAGGCCCCCTTAAGCCCCCTGCCATGCCCAGGGTTGCCCTGGCAACTGTTCCTGGCCCCCAAAGCGGAAGTGGGCGGGTCCAGGCCCCCCTAAGCCCCCTGCCATGCCCAGGGTTGCCCTGGCAACTGTTGCTGGCCCCCAAAGCGGAAGTGGGCGGGTCCAGGCCCCCCTAAGCCCCCTGCCATGCCCAGGGTTGCCCTGGCAACTGTTGCTGGCCCCCAAAGCGGAAGTGGGCGGGTCCAGGCCCCCCTAAGCCCCCTGCCATGCCCAGGGTTGCACTGGCAACTGTTGCTGGCCCCCAAAGCGGAAGTGGGCGGGTCCAGGCCCCCTTAATCCCCCTGCCATGCCCAGGGTTGCCCTGGCAACTGTTGCTGGCCCCCAAAGCGGAAGTGGGCGGGGCCTGGCGCCCTCCAGCCCCTTGCCATGCCCAGGCTTGCCCTGGCAACTGTTGCTGGCCCCCAAAGCGGAAGTGGGCGGGTCCAGGCCCCCCTAAGCCCCCTGCCATGCCCAGGGTTGCCCTGGCAATTGTTGCTGGCCCCCAAAGCAGAAGTGGGCGGGTCCAGGCCCCCTTAAGCCCCCTGCCATGCCCATGGTTGCCATGGCAACTGTTGCTGGCCCCCAAAGCGGAAGTGGGCGGGTCCAGGCCCCCCTAAGCCCCCTGCCATGCCCAGGGTTGCCCTGGCAACTGTTGCTGGCCCCCAAAGCGGAAGTGGGCGGGTCCTGGCGCCCTCCAGCCCCCTGCCATGCCCAGGCTTGCCCTGGCAACTTTTGCTGGCCCCCAAAGCGGAAGTGGGCGGGTTCAGGCCCCCTTAAAGCCCCCTGCCATGCCCAGGGTTGCCCTGGCAACTGTTGCTGGCCCCCAAAGCGGAAGTGGGCGGGTCCAGGCCCCCTTGAGCCCCCTGTCATGCCAAGGGTTGCCATGGCAACTGTTGCTGGCCCCCAAAGCGGATGTGGGCGGGTCCAGGCCCCCCTAAGCCCCCTGCCATGCCCAGGGTTGCCCTGGCAACTGTTGCTGGCCCCCAAAGCGGAAGTGGGCGGGTCCAGGCCCCCTTAATCCCCCTGCCATGCCCAGGGTTGCCCTGGCAACTGTTGCTGGCCCCCAAAGCGGAAGTGGGCGGGTCCAGGCCCCCCTAAGCCCCCTGCCATGCCCAGGGTTGCCCTGGCAACAGTTGCTGGCCCCCAAAGCGGAAGTGGGCGGGTCCAGGCCCCCTTGAGCCCCCTGTCATGCCCAGGGTTGCCATGGCAACTGTTGCTGACCCCCAAAGCGGAAGTGGGCGGGACCAGGCCCCCGTAAGCCCCATGCCATGCCCAGGGTTGCCATGGCAACTGTTGCTGGCCCCCAAAGCGGAAGTGGGCGGGTCCAGGCCCCCCTAAGCCCCCTGCCATGCCCAGGGTTGCCCTGGCAACTGTTGCTGGCCCCAAAAGCGGAAGTGGGCGGGGCCTGGCGCCCTCCAGCCCCCTGCCATGCCCAGGCTTGCCCTGGCAACTGTTGCTGGCCCCCAAAGCGGAAGTGGGCGGGTCCAGGCCCCCTTGAGCCCCCTGTCATGCCCAGGGTTGCCATGGCAACTGTTGCTGGCCCCCAAAGCGGAAGTGGGCGGGTCCAGGCCCCCCTAAGCCCCCTGCCATGCCCAGGGTTGCCCTGGCAACTGTTGCTGGCCCCCAAAGCGGAAGTGGGCGGGTCCAGGCCCCCCTAAGCCCCCTGCCATGCCCAGGGTTGCCCTGGCAACTGTTGCTGGCCCCCAAAGTGGAAGTGGGCGGGTCCTGGCGCCCTCCAGCCCCCTGCCATGCCCAGGGTTGCCCTGGCAACTGTTGCTGACCCCCAAAGCGGAAGTGGGCGGGTCCAGGCCCCCTTAAAGCCCCCTGCCATGCCCAGGGTTGCCCTGGCAACTGTTGCTGGCCCCCAAAGCGGAAGTGGGCGGGTCCAGGCCCCCTTAAGCCCCCTGACATGCCCAGGGTTGCCCTGGCAACTGTTGCTGACCCCCAAAGCGGAAGTGGGCGGGTCCAGGCCCCCTTAATCCCACTGCCATGCCCAGGGTTGCACTGGCAACTGTTGCTGGCCCCCAAAGCGGAAGTGGGCGGGTCCAGGCCCCCTTAAGCCCCCTGCCATGCCCATGGTTGCCATGGCAACTGTTGCTGGCTCCCAAAGCGGAAGTGGGCGGGTCCAGGCCCCCCTAAGCCCCCTGCCATGCCCAGGGTTGCCCTGGCAACTGTTGCTGGCCCCCAAAGCGGAAGTGGGCGGGTCCTGGCGCCCTCCAGCCCCCTGCCATGCCCAGGCTTGCCCTGGCAACTTTTGCTGGCCCCCAAAGCGGAAGTGGGCGGGTTCAGGCCCCCTTAAAGCCCCCTGCCATGCCCAGGGTTGCCCTGGCAACTGTTGCTGGCCCCCAAAGCGGAAGTGGGCGGGTCCAGGCCCCCTTGAGCCCCTTGTCATGCCCATGGTTGCCATGGCAACTGTTGCTGGCCCCCAAAGCGGAAGTGGGCGGGTCCAGGCCCCCCTAAGCCCCCTGCCATGCCCAGGGTTGCCCTGGCAACTGTTGCTGGCCCCCAAAGCGGAAGTGGGCGGGTCCAGGCCCCCTTGAGCCCCTTGTCATGCCCATGGTTGCCATGGCAACTGTTGCTGGCCCCCAAAGCGGAAGTGGGCGGGTCCAGGCCCCCCTAAGCCCCCTGCCATGCCCAGGGTTGCCCTGGCAACTGTTGCTGGCCCCCAAAGCGGAAGTGGGCGGGTCCTGGCGCCCTCCAGCCCCCTGCCATGCCCAGGCTTGCCCTGGCAACTTTTGCTGGCCCCCAAAGCGGAAGTGGGCGGGTTCAGGCCCCCTTAAAGCCCCCTGCCATGCCCAGGGTTGCCCTGGCAACTGTTGCTGGCCCCCAAAGCGGAAGTGGGCGGGTCCAGGCCCCCTTGAGCCCCTTGTCATGCCCATGGTTGCCATGGCAACTGTTGCTGGCCCCCAAAGCGGAAGTGGGCGGGTCCAGGCCCCCTTAATCCCCCTGCCATGCCCAGGGTTGCCCTGGCAAATGTTGCTGGCCCCCAAAGCGGAAGTGGGCGGGGCCTGGCGCCCTCCAGCCCCCTGCCATGCCCAGGCTTGCCCTGGCAACTTTTGCTGGCCCCCAAAGCGGAAGTGGGCGGGTTCAGGCCCCCTTAAAGCCCCCTGCCATGCCCAGGGTTGCCCTGGCAACTGTTGCTGGCCCCCAAAGCGGAAGTGGGCGGGTCCAGGCCCCCTTGAGCCCCCTGTCATGCCCAGGGTTGCCATGGCAACTGTTGCTGGCCCCCAAAGCGGAAGTGGGCGGGTCCAGGCCCCCCTAAGCCCCCTGCCATGCTCATGGTTGCCATGGCAACTGTTGCTGGCCCCCAAAGCGGAAGTGGGCGGGTCCAGGCCCCCCTAAGCCCCCTGCCATGCCCAGGGTTGCCCTGGCAACTGTTGCTGGCCCCCAAAGCGGAAGTGGGCGGGTCCTGGCGCCCTCTAGCCCCCTGCCATGCCCAGGCTTGCCCTGGCAACTTTTGCTGGCCCCCAAAGCGGAAGTGGGCGGGTCCAGGCCCCCCTAAGCCCCCTGCCATGCCCAGGGTTGCCCTGGCAACTGTTGCTGGCCCCCAAAGCGGAAGTGGGCGGGTCCTGGCGCCCTCCAGCCCCCTGCCATGCCCAGGCTTGCCCTGGCAACTTTTGCTGGCCCCCAAAGCGGAAGTGGGCGGGTTCAGGCCCCCTTAAAGCCCCCTGCCATGCCCAGGGTTGCCCTGGCAACTGTTGCTGGCCCCCAAAGCGGAAGTGGGCGGGTCCAGGCCCCCTTGAGCCCCCTGTCATGCCAAGGGTTGCCATGGCAACTGTTGCTGGCCCCCAAAGCGGATGTGGGCGGGTCCAGGCCCCCCTAAGCCCCCTGCCATGCCCAGGGTTGCCATGGCAACTGTTGCTGGCCCCCAAAGCGGAAGTGGGCGGGTCCAGGCCCCCCTAAGCCCCCTGCCATGCCCAGGGTTGCCCTGGCAACTGTTGCTGGCCCCCAAAGCGGAAGTGGGCGGGTCCAGGCCCCCCTAAGCCCCCTGCCATGCCCAGGGTTGCACTGGCAACTCTTGCTGGCCCCCAAAGCGGAAGTGGGCGGGTCCAGGCCCCCTTAATCCCACTGCCATGCCCAGGGTTGCCCTGGCAACTGTTGCTGACCCCCAAAGCGGAAGTGGGCGGGTCCAGGCCCCCTTAAAGCCCCCTGCCATGCCCAGGGTTGCCCTGGCAACTGTTGCTGGCCCCCAAAGCGGAAGTGGGCGGGTCCAGGCCCCCTTAAGCCCCCTGCCATGCCCAGGGTTGCCCTGGCAACTGTTCCTGGCCCCCAAAGCGGAAGTGGGCGGGTCCAGGCCCCCCTAAGCCCCCTGCCATGCCCAGGGTTGCCCTGGCAACTGTTGCTGGCCCCCAAAGCGGAAGTGGGCGGGTCCAGGCCCCCCTAAGCCCCCTGCCATGCCCAGGGTTGCCCTGGCAACTGTTGCTGGCCCCCAAAGCGGAAGTGGGCGGGTCCAGGCCCCCCTAAGCCCCCTGCCATGCCCAGGGTTGCACTGGCAACTGTTGCTGGCCCCCAAAGCGGAAGTGGGCGGGTCCAGGCCCCCTTAATCCCCCTGCCATGCCCAGGGTTGCCCTGGCAACTGTTGCTGGCCCCCAAAGCGGAAGTGGGCGGGGCCTGGCGCCCTCCAGCCCCTTGCCATGCCCAGGCTTGCCCTGGCAACTGTTGCTGGCCCCCAAAGCGGAAGTGGGCGGGTCCAGGCCCCCCTAAGCCCCCTGCCATGCCCAGGGTTGCCCTGGCAATTGTTGCTGGCCCCCAAAGCAGAAGTGGGCGGGTCCAGGCCCCCTTAAGCCCCCTGCCATGCCCATGGTTGCCATGGCAACTGTTGCTGGCCCCCAAAGCGGAAGTGGGCGGGTCCAGGCCCCCCTAAGCCCCCTGCCATGCCCAGGGTTGCCCTGGCAACTGTTGCTGGCCCCCAAAGCGGAAGTGGGCGGGTCCTGGCGCCCTCCAGCCCCCTGCCATGCCCAGGCTTGCCCTGGCAACTTTTGCTGGCCCCCAAAGCGGAAGTGGGCGGGTTCAGGCCCCCTTAAAGCCCCCTGCCATGCCCAGGGTTGCCCTGGCAACTGTTGCTGGCCCCCAAAGCGGAAGTGGGCGGGTCCAGGCCCCCTTGAGCCCCCTGTCATGCCAAGGGTTGCCATGGCAACTGTTGCTGGCCCCCAAAGCGGATGTGGGCGGGTCCAGGCCCCCCTAAGCCCCCTGCCATGCCCAGGGTTGCCCTGGCAACTGTTGCTGGCCCCCAAAGCGGAAGTGGGCGGGTCCAGGCCCCCTTAATCCCCCTGCCATGCCCAGGGTTGCCCTGGCAACTGTTGCTGGCCCCCAAAGCGGAAGTGGGCGGGTCCAGGCCCCCCTAAGCCCCCTGCCATGCCCAGGGTTGCCCTGGCAACAGTTGCTGGCCCCCAAAGCGGAAGTGGGCGGGTCCAGGCCCCCTTGAGCCCCCTGTCATGCCCAGGGTTGCCATGGCAACTGTTGCTGACCCCCAAAGCGGAAGTGGGCGGGACCAGGCCCCCGTAAGCCCCATGCCATGCCCAGGGTTGCCATGGCAACTGTTGCTGGCCCCCAAAGCGGAAGTGGGCGGGTCCAGGCCCCCCTAAGCCCCCTGCCATGCCCAGGGTTGCCCTGGCAACTGTTGCTGGCCCCAAAAGCGGAAGTGGGCGGGGCCTGGCGCCCTCCAGCCCCCTGCCATGCCCAGGCTTGCCCTGGCAACTGTTGCTGGCCCCCAAAGCGGAAGTGGGCGGGTCCAGGCCCCCTTGAGCCCCCTGTCATGCCCAGGGTTGCCATGGCAACTGTTGCTGGCCCCCAAAGCGGAAGTGGGCGGGTCCAGGCCCCCCTAAGCCCCCTGCCATGCCCAGGGTTGCCCTGGCAACTGTTGCTGGCCCCCAAAGCGGAAGTGGGCGGGTCCAGGCCCCCCTAAGCCCCCTGCCATGCCCAGGGTTGCCCTGGCAACTGTTGCTGGCCCCCAAAGTGGAAGTGGGCGGGTCCTGGCGCCCTCCAGCCCCCTGCCATGCCCAGGGTTGCCCTGGCAACTGTTGCTGACCCCCAAAGCGGAAGTGGGCGGGTCCAGGCCCCCTTAAAGCCCCCTGCCATGCCCAGGGTTGCCCTGGCAACTGTTGCTGGCCCCCAAAGCGGAAGTGGGCGGGTCCAGGCCCCCTTAAGCCCCCTGACATGCCCAGGGTTGCCCTGGCAACTGTTGCTGACCCCCAAAGCGGAAGTGGGCGGGTCCAGGCCCCCTTAATCCCACTGCCATGCCCAGGGTTGCACTGGCAACTGTTGCTGGCCCCCAAAGCGGAAGTGGGCGGGTCCAGGCCCCCTTAAGCCCCCTGCCATGCCCATGGTTGCCATGGCAACTGTTGCTGGCTCCCAAAGCGGAAGTGGGCGGGTCCAGGCCCCCCTAAGCCCCCTGCCATGCCCAGGGTTGCCCTGGCAACTGTTGCTGGCCCCCAAAGCGGAAGTGGGCGGGTCCTGGCGCCCTCCAGCCCCCTGCCATGCCCAGGCTTGCCCTGGCAACTTTTGCTGGCCCCCAAAGCGGAAGTGGGCGGGTTCAGGCCCCCTTAAAGCCCCCTGCCATGCCCAGGGTTGCCCTGGCAACTGTTGCTGGCCCCCAAAGCGGAAGTGGGCGGGTCCAGGCCCCCTTGAGCCCCTTGTCATGCCCATGGTTGCCATGGCAACTGTTGCTGGCCCCCAAAGCGGAAGTGGGCGGGTCCAGGCCCCCCTAAGCCCCCTGCCATGCCCAGGGTTGCCCTGGCAACTGTTGCTGGCCCCCAAAGCGGAAGTGGGCGGGTCCAGGCCCCCTTGAGCCCCTTGTCATGCCCATGGTTGCCATGGCAACTGTTGCTGGCCCCCAAAGCGGAAGTGGGCGGGTCCAGGCCCCCTTAATCCCCCTGCCATGCCCAGGGTTGCCCTGGCAAATGTTGCTGGCCCCCAAAGCGGAAGTGGGCGGGGCCTGGCGCCCTCCAGCCCCCTGCCATGCCCAGGCTTGCCCTGGCAACTTTTGCTGGCCCCCAAAGCGGAAGTGGGCGGGTTCAGGCCCCCTTAAAGCCCCCTGCCATGCCCAGGGTTGCCCTGGCAACTGTTGCTGGCCCCCAAAGCGGAAGTGGGCGGGTCCAGGCCCCCTTGAGCCCCCTGTCATGCCCAGGGTTGCCATGGCAACTGTTGCTGGCCCCCAAAGCGGAAGTGGGCGGGTCCAGGCCCCCCTAAGCCCCCTGCCATGCTCATGGTTGCCATGGCAACTGTTGCTGGCCCCCAAAGCGGAAGTGGGCGGGTCCAGGCCCCCCTAAGCCCCCTGCCATGCCCAGGGTTGCCCTGGCAACTGTTGCTGGCCCCCAAAGCGGAAGTGGGCGGGTCCTGGCGCCCTCTAGCCCCCTGCCATGCCCAGGCTTGCCCTGGCAACTTTTGCTGGCCCCCAAAGCGGAAGTGGGCGGGTCCAGGCCCCCCTAAGCCCCCTGCCATGCCCAGGGTTGCCCTGGCAACTGTTGCTGGCCCCCAAAGCGGAAGTGGGCGGGTCCAGGCCCCCTTGAGCCCCCTGTCATGCCAAGGGTTGCCATGGCAACTGTTGCTGGCCCCCAAAGCGGATGTGGGCGGGTCCAGGCCCCCCTAAGCCCCCTGCCATGCCCAGGGTTGCCATGGCAACTGTTGCTGGCCCCCAAAGCGGAAGTGGGCGGGTCCAGGCCCCCCTAAGCCCCCTGCCATGCCCAGGGTTGCCCTGGCAACTGTTGCTGGCCCCCAAAGCGGAAGTGGGCGGGTCCAGGCCCCCCTAAGCCCCCTGCCATGCCCAGGGTTGCACTGGCAACTCTTGCTGGCCCCCAAAGCGGAAGTGGGCGGGTCCAGGCCCCCTTAATCCCACTGCCATGCCCAGGGTTGCCCTGGCAACTGTTGCTGACCCCCAAAGCGGAAGTGGGCGGGTCCAGGCCCCCTTAAAGCCCCCTGCCATGCCCAGGGTTGCCCTGGCAACTGTTGCTGGCCCCCAAAGCGGAAGTGGGCGGGTCCAGGCCCCCTTAAGCCCCCTGCCATGCCCAGGGTTGCCCTGGCAACTGTTCCTGGCCCCCAAAGCGGAAGTGGGCGGGTCCAGGCCCCCCTAAGCCCCCTGCCATGCCCAGGGTTGCCCTGGCAACTGTTGCTGGCCCCCAAAGCGGAAGTGGGCGGGTCCAGGCCCCCCTAAGCCCCCTGCCATGCCCAGGGTTGCCCTGGCAACTGTTGCTGGCCCCCAAAGCGGAAGTGGGCGGGTCCAGGCCCCCCTAAGCCCCCTGCCATGCCCAGGGTTGCACTGGCAACTGTTGCTGGCCCCCAAAGCGGAAGTGGGCGGGTCCAGGCCCCCTTAATCCCCCTGCCATGCCCAGGGTTGCCCTGGCAACTGTTGCTGGCCCCCAAAGCGGAAGTGGGCGGGGCCTGGCGCCCTCCAGCCCCTTGCCATGCCCAGGCTTGCCCTGGCAACTGTTGCTGGCCCCCAAAGCGGAAGTGGGCGGGTCCAGGCCCCCCTAAGCCCCCTGCCATGCCCAGGGTTGCCCTGGCAATTGTTGCTGGCCCCCAAAGCAGAAGTGGGCGGGTCCAGGCCCCCTTAAGCCCCCTGCCATGCCCATGGTTGCCATGGCAACTGTTGCTGGCCCCCAAAGCGGAAGTGGGCGGGTCCAGGCCCCCCTAAGCCCCCTGCCATGCCCAGGGTTGCCCTGGCAACTGTTGCTGGCCCCCAAAGCGGAAGTGGGCGGGTCCTGGCGCCCTCCAGCCCCCTGCCATGCCCAGGCTTGCCCTGGCAACTTTTGCTGGCCCCCAAAGCGGAAGTGGGCGGGTTCAGGCCCCCTTAAAGCCCCCTGCCATGCCCAGGGTTGCCCTGGCAACTGTTGCTGGCCCCCAAAGCGGAAGTGGGCGGGTCCAGGCCCCCTTGAGCCCCCTGTCATGCCAAGGGTTGCCATGGCAACTGTTGCTGGCCCCCAAAGCGGATGTGGGCGGGTCCAGGCCCCCCTAAGCCCCCTGCCATGCCCAGGGTTGCCCTGGCAACTGTTGCTGGCCCCCAAAGCGGAAGTGGGCGGGTCCAGGCCCCCTTAATCCCCCTGCCATGCCCAGGGTTGCCCTGGCAACTGTTGCTGGCCCCCAAAGCGGAAGTGGGCGGGTCCAGGCCCCCCTAAGCCCCCTGCCATGCCCAGGGTTGCCCTGGCAACAGTTGCTGGCCCCCAAAGCGGAAGTGGGCGGGTCCAGGCCCCCTTGAGCCCCCTGTCATGCCCAGGGTTGCCATGGCAACTGTTGCTGACCCCCAAAGCGGAAGTGGGCGGGACCAGGCCCCCGTAAGCCCCATGCCATGCCCAGGGTTGCCATGGCAACTGTTGCTGGCCCCCAAAGCGGAAGTGGGCGGGTCCAGGCCCCCCTAAGCCCCCTGCCATGCCCAGGGTTGCCCTGGCAACTGTTGCTGGCCCCAAAAGCGGAAGTGGGCGGGGCCTGGCGCCCTCCAGCCCCCTGCCATGCCCAGGCTTGCCCTGGCAACTGTTGCTGGCCCCCAAAGCGGAAGTGGGCGGGTCCAGGCCCCCTTGAGCCCCCTGTCATGCCCAGGGTTGCCATGGCAACTGTTGCTGGCCCCCAAAGCGGAAGTGGGCGGGTCCAGGCCCCCCTAAGCCCCCTGCCATGCCCAGGGTTGCCCTGGCAACTGTTGCTGGCCCCCAAAGCGGAAGTGGGCGGGTCCAGGCCCCCCTAAGCCCCCTGCCATGCCCAGGGTTGCCCTGGCAACTGTTGCTGGCCCCCAAAGTGGAAGTGGGCGGGTCCTGGCGCCCTCCAGCCCCCTGCCATGCCCAGGGTTGCCCTGGCAACTGTTGCTGACCCCCAAAGCGGAAGTGGGCGGGTCCAGGCCCCCTTAAAGCCCCCTGCCATGCCCAGGGTTGCCCTGGCAACTGTTGCTGGCCCCCAAAGCGGAAGTGGGCGGGTCCAGGCCCCCTTAAGCCCCCTGACATGCCCAGGGTTGCCCTGGCAACTGTTGCTGACCCCCAAAGCGGAAGTGGGCGGGTCCAGGCCCCCTTAATCCCACTGCCATGCCCAGGGTTGCACTGGCAACTGTTGCTGGCCCCCAAAGCGGAAGTGGGCGGGTCCAGGCCCCCTTAAGCCCCCTGCCATGCCCATGGTTGCCATGGCAACTGTTGCTGGCTCCCAAAGCGGAAGTGGGCGGGTCCAGGCCCCCCTAAGCCCCCTGCCATGCCCAGGGTTGCCCTGGCAACTGTTGCTGGCCCCCAAAGCGGAAGTGGGCGGGTCCTGGCGCCCTCCAGCCCCCTGCCATGCCCAGGCTTGCCCTGGCAACTTTTGCTGGCCCCCAAAGCGGAAGTGGGCGGGTTCAGGCCCCCTTAAAGCCCCCTGCCATGCCCAGGGTTGCCCTGGCAACTGTTGCTGGCCCCCAAAGCGGAAGTGGGCGGGTCCAGGCCCCCTTGAGCCCCTTGTCATGCCCATGGTTGCCATGGCAACTGTTGCTGGCCCCCAAAGCGGAAGTGGGCGGGTCCAGGCCCCCCTAAGCCCCCTGCCATGCCCAGGGTTGCACTGGCAACTGTTGCTGGCCCCCAAAGCGGAAGTGGGCGGGTCCAGGCCCCCTTAATCCCCCTGCCATGCCCAGGGTTGCCCTGGCAACTGTTGCTGGCCCCCAAAGCGGAAGTGGGCGGGGCCTGGCGCCCTCCAGCCCCCTGCCATGCCCAGGATTGCCCTGGCAACTGTTGCTGGCCCCCAAAGCGGAAGTGGGCGGGTCCAGGCCCCCTTGAGCTTCCTGTCATGCCCAGGGTTGCCCTGGCAACTGTTGCTGGCCCCCAAAGCGGAAGTGGGCGGGTCCAGGCCCCCTTAAGCCCCCTGCCATGCCCATGGTTGCCATGGCAACTGTTGCTGGCTCCCAAAGCGGAAGTGGGCGGGTCCAGGCCCCCCTAAGCCCCCTGCCATGCCCAGGGTTGCCCTGGCAACTGTTGCTGGCCCCCAAAGCGGAAGTGGGCGGGTCCTGGCGCCCTCCAGCCCCCTGCCATGCCCAGGCTTGCCCTGGCAACTTTTGCTGGCCCCCAAAGCGGAAGTGGGCGGGTTCAGGCCCCCTTAAAGCCCCCTGCCATGCCCAGGGTTGCCCTGGCAACTGTTGCTGGCCCCCAAAGCGGAAGTGGGCGGGTCCAGGCCCCCTTGAGCCCCTTGTCATGCCCATGGTTGCCATGGCAACTGTTGCTGGCCCCCAAAGCGGAAGTGGGCGGGTCCAGGCCCCCTTAATCCCCCTGCCATGCCCAGGGTTGCCCTGGCAAATGTTGCTGGCCCCCAAAGCGGAAGTGGGCGGGGCCTGGCGCCCTCCAGCCCCCTGCCATGCCCAGGCTTGCCCTGGCAACTTTTGCTGGCCCCCAAAGCGGAAGTGGGCGGGTTCAGGCCCCCTTAAAGCCCCCTGCCATGCCCAGGGTTGCCCTGGCAACTGTTGCTGGCCCCCAAAGCGGAAGTGGGCGGGTCCAGGCCCCCTTGAGCCCCCTGTCATGCCCAGGGTTGCCATGGCAACTGTTGCTGGCCCCCAAAGCGGAAGTGGGCGGGTCCAGGCCCCCCTAAGCCCCCTGCCATGCTCATGGTTGCCATGGCAACTGTTGCTGGCCCCCAAAGCGGAAGTGGGCGGGTCCAGGCCCCCCTAAGCCCCCTGCCATGCCCAGGGTTGCCCTGGCAACTGTTGCTGGCCCCCAAAGCGGAAGTGGGCGGGTCCTGGCGCCCTCTAGCCCCCTGCCATGCCCAGGCTTGCCCTGGCAACTTTTGCTGGCCCCCAAAGCGGAAGTGGGCGGGTCCAGGCCCCCCTAAGCCCCCTGCCATGCCCAGGGTTGCCCTGGCAACTGTTGCTGGCCCCCAAAGCGGAAGTGGGCGGGTCCTGGCGCCCTCCAGCCCCCTGCCATGCCCAGGCTTGCCCTGGCAACTTTTGCTGGCCCCCAAAGCGGAAGTGGGCGGGTTCAGGCCCCCTTAAAGCCCCCTGCCATGCCCAGGGTTGCCCTGGCAACTGTTGCTGGCCCCCAAAGCGGAAGTGGGCGGGTCCAGGCCCCCTTGAGCCCCCTGTCATGCCAAGGGTTGCCATGGCAACTGTTGCTGGCCCCCAAAGCGGATGTGGGCGGGTCCAGGCCCCCCTAAGCCCCCTGCCATGCCCAGGGTTGCCATGGCAACTGTTGCTGGCCCCCAAAGCGGAAGTGGGCGGGTCCAGGCCCCCCTAAGCCCCCTGCCATGCCCAGGGTTGCCCTGGCAACTGTTGCTGGCCCCCAAAGCGGAAGTGGGCGGGTCCAGGCCCCCCTAAGCCCCCTGCCATGCCCAGGGTTGCACTGGCAACTCTTGCTGGCCCCCAAAGCGGAAGTGGGCGGGTCCAGGCCCCCTTAATCCCACTGCCATGCCCAGGGTTGCCCTGGCAACTGTTGCTGACCCCCAAAGCGGAAGTGGGCGGGTCCAGGCCCCCTTAAAGCCCCCTGCCATGCCCAGGGTTGCCCTGGCAACTGTTGCTGGCCCCCAAAGCGGAAGTGGGCGGGTCCAGGCCCCCTTAAGCCCCCTGCCATGCCCAGGGTTGCCCTGGCAACTGTTCCTGGCCCCCAAAGCGGAAGTGGGCGGGTCCAGGCCCCCCTAAGCCCCCTGCCATGCCCAGGGTTGCCCTGGCAACTGTTGCTGGCCCCCAAAGCGGAAGTGGGCGGGTCCAGGCCCCCCTAAGCCCCCTGCCATGCCCAGGGTTGCCCTGGCAACTGTTGCTGGCCCCCAAAGCGGAAGTGGGCGGGTCCAGGCCCCCCTAAGCCCCCTGCCATGCCCAGGGTTGCACTGGCAACTGTTGCTGGCCCCCAAAGCGGAAGTGGGCGGGTCCAGGCCCCCTTAATCCCCCTGCCATGCCCAGGGTTGCCCTGGCAACTGTTGCTGGCCCCCAAAGCGGAAGTGGGCGGGGCCTGGCGCCCTCCAGCCCCTTGCCATGCCCAGGCTTGCCCTGGCAACTGTTGCTGGCCCCCAAAGCGGAAGTGGGCGGGTCCAGGCCCCCCTAAGCCCCCTGCCATGCCCAGGGTTGCCCTGGCAATTGTTGCTGGCCCCCAAAGCAGAAGTGGGCGGGTCCAGGCCCCCTTAAGCCCCCTGCCATGCCCATGGTTGCCATGGCAACTGTTGCTGGCCCCCAAAGCGGAAGTGGGCGGGTCCAGGCCCCCCTAAGCCCCCTGCCATGCCCAGGGTTGCCCTGGCAACTGTTGCTGGCCCCCAAAGCGGAAGTGGGCGGGTCCTGGCGCCCTCCAGCCCCCTGCCATGCCCAGGCTTGCCCTGGCAACTTTTGCTGGCCCCCAAAGCGGAAGTGGGCGGGTTCAGGCCCCCTTAAAGCCCCCTGCCATGCCCAGGGTTGCCCTGGCAACTGTTGCTGGCCCCCAAAGCGGAAGTGGGCGGGTCCAGGCCCCCTTGAGCCCCCTGTCATGCCAAGGGTTGCCATGGCAACTGTTGCTGGCCCCCAAAGCGGATGTGGGCGGGTCCAGGCCCCCCTAAGCCCCCTGCCATGCCCAGGGTTGCCCTGGCAACTGTTGCTGGCCCCCAAAGCGGAAGTGGGCGGGTCCAGGCCCCCTTAATCCCCCTGCCATGCCCAGGGTTGCCCTGGCAACTGTTGCTGGCCCCCAAAGCGGAAGTGGGCGGGTCCAGGCCCCCCTAAGCCCCCTGCCATGCCCAGGGTTGCCCTGGCAACAGTTGCTGGCCCCCAAAGCGGAAGTGGGCGGGTCCAGGCCCCCTTGAGCCCCCTGTCATGCCCAGGGTTGCCATGGCAACTGTTGCTGACCCCCAAAGCGGAAGTGGGCGGGACCAGGCCCCCGTAAGCCCCATGCCATGCCCAGGGTTGCCATGGCAACTGTTGCTGGCCCCCAAAGCGGAAGTGGGCGGGTCCAGGCCCCCCTAAGCCCCCTGCCATGCCCAGGGTTGCCCTGGCAACTGTTGCTGGCCCCAAAAGCGGAAGTGGGCGGGGCCTGGCGCCCTCCAGCCCCCTGCCATGCCCAGGCTTGCCCTGGCAACTGTTGCTGGCCCCCAAAGCGGAAGTGGGCGGGTCCAGGCCCCCTTGAGCCCCCTGTCATGCCCAGGGTTGCCATGGCAACTGTTGCTGGCCCCCAAAGCGGAAGTGGGCGGGTCCAGGCCCCCCTAAGCCCCCTGCCATGCCCAGGGTTGCCCTGGCAACTGTTGCTGGCCCCCAAAGCGGAAGTGGGCGGGTCCAGGCCCCCCTAAGCCCCCTGCCATGCCCAGGGTTGCCCTGGCAACTGTTGCTGGCCCCCAAAGTGGAAGTGGGCGGGTCCTGGCGCCCTCCAGCCCCCTGCCATGCCCAGGGTTGCCCTGGCAACTGTTGCTGACCCCCAAAGCGGAAGTGGGCGGGTCCAGGCCCCCTTAAAGCCCCCTGCCATGCCCAGGGTTGCCCTGGCAACTGTTGCTGGCCCCCAAAGCGGAAGTGGGCGGGTCCAGGCCCCCTTAAGCCCCCTGACATGCCCAGGGTTGCCCTGGCAACTGTTGCTGACCCCCAAAGCGGAAGTGGGCGGGTCCAGGCCCCCTTAAAGCCCCCTGCCATGCCCAGGGTTGCCCTGGCAACTGTTGCTGGCCCCCAAAGCGGAAGTGGGCGGGTCCAGGCCCCCTTAAGCCCCCTGCCATGCCCAGGGTTGCCCTGGCAACTGTTGCTGGCCCCCAAAGCGGAAGTGGGCGGGTCCAGGCCCCCCTAAGCCCCCTGCCATGCCCAGGGTTGCCCTGTCAACTGTTGCTGGCCCCCAAAGCGGAAGTGGGCGGGTCCTGGCGCCCTCCAGCCCCCTGCCATGCCCAGGCTTGCCCTGGCAACTTTTGCTGGCCCCCAAAGCGGAAGTGGGCGGGTTCAGGCCCCCTTAAAGCCCCCTGCCATGCCCAGGGTTGCCCTGGCAACTGTTGCTGGCCCCTAAAGCGGAAGTGGGCGGGTCCAGGCCCCCTTGAGCCCCCTGTCATGCCCAGGGTTGCCATGGCAACTGTTGCTGGCCCCCAAAGCGGAAGTGGGCGGGTCCAGGCCCCCCTAAGCCCCCTGCCATGCCCAGGGTTGCCCTGGCAACTGTTGCTGGCCCCCAAAGCGGAAGTGGGCGGGTCCAGGCCCCCCTAAGCCCCCTGCCATGCCCAGGGTTGCACTGGCAACTGTTGCTGGCCCCCAAAGTGGAAGTGGGCGGGTCCAGGCCCCCTTAATCCCACTGCCATGCCCAGGGTTGCCCTGGCAACTGTTGCTGACCCCCAAAGCGGAAGTGGGCGGGTCCAGGCCCCCTTAAGCCCCCTGCCATGCCCAGGGTTGCCCTGGCAACTGTTCCTGGCCCCCAAAGCGGAAGTGGGCGGGTCCAGGCCCCCCTAAGCCCCCTGCCATGCCCAGGGTTGCCCTGGCAACTGTTGCTGGCCCCCAAAGTGGAAGTGGGCGGGTCCAGGCCCCCTTAATCCCACTGCCATGCCCAGGGTTGCCCTGGCAACTGTTGCTGACCCCCAAAGCGGAAGTGGGCGGGTCCAGGCCCCCTTAAGCCCCCTGCCATGCCCAGGGTTGCCCTGGCAACTGTTCCTGGCCCCCAAAGCGGAAGTGGGCGGGTCCAGGCCCCCCTAAGCCCCCTGCCATGCCCAGGGTTGCCCTGGCAACTGTTGCTGGCCCCCAAAGCGGAAGTGGGCGGGTCCAGGCCCCCCTAAGCCCCCTGCCATGCCCAGGGTTGCCCTGGCAACTGTTGCTGGCCCCCAAAGCGGAAGTGGGCGGGTCCAGGCCCCCCTAAGCAGCCTGCCATGCCCAGGGTTGCCCTGGCAACTGTTGCTGGCCCCCAAAGCGGAAGTGGGCGGGTCCAGGCCCCCCTAAGCCCCCTGCCATGCCCAGGGTTGCACTGGCAACTGTTGCTGGCCCCCAAAGCGGAAGTGGGCGGGTCCAGGCCCCCTTAATCCCCCTGCCATGCCCAGGGTTGCCCTGGCAACTGTTGCTGGCCCCCAAAGCGGAAGTGGGCGGGGCCTGGCGCCCTCCAGCCCCTTGCCATGCCCAGGCTTGCCCTGGCAACTGTTGCTGGCCCCCAAAGCGGAAGTGGGCGGGTCCAGGCCCCCTTGAGCCCCCTGTCATGCCCAGGGTTGCCCTGGCAATTGTTGCTGGCCCCCAAAGCAGAAGTGGGCGGGTCCAGGCCCCCTTAAGCCCCCTGCCATGCCCATGGTTGCCATGGCAACTGTTGCTGGCCCCCAAAGCGGAAGTGGGCGGGTCCAGGCCCCCCTAAGCCCCCTGCCATGCCCAGGGTTGCCCTGGCAACTGTTGCTGGCCCCCAAAGCGGAAGTGGGCGGGTCCTGGCGCCCTCCAGCCCCCTGCCATGCCCAGGCTTGCCCTGGCAACTTTTGCTGGCCCCCAAAGCGGAAGTGGGCGGGTTCAGGCCCCCTTAAAGCCCCCTGCCATGCCCAGGGTTGCCCTGGCAACTGTTGCTGGCCCCCAAAGCGGAAGTGGGCGGGTCCAGGCCCCCTTGAGCCCCCTGTCATGCCAAGGGTTGCCATGGCAACTGTTGCTGGCCCCCAAAGCGGATGTGGGCGGGTCCAGGCCCCCCTAAGCCCCCTGCCATGCCCAGGGTTGCCCTGGCAACTGTTGCTGGCCCCCAAAGCGGAAGTGGGCGGGTCCTGGCACCCTCCAGCCCCCTGCCATGCCCAGGCTTGCCCTGGCAACTGTTGCTGGCCCCCAAAGCGGAAGTGGGCGGGTCCAGGCCCCCTTGAGCCCCCTGTCATGCCCAGGGTTGCCCTGGCAACTGTTGCTGGCCCCTAAAGCGGAAGTGGGCGGGTCCAGGCCCCCTTAAGCCCCCTGCCATGCCCATGGTTGCCATGGCAACTGTTGCTGGCCCCCAAAGCGGAAGTGGGCGGGTCCAGGCCCCCCTAAGCCCCCTGCCATGCCCAGGGTTGCCCTGGCAACAGTTGCTGGCCCCCAAAGCGGAAGTGGGCGGGTCCAGGCCCCCTTGAGCCCCCTGCCATGCCCAGGGTTGCCATGGCAACTGTTGCTGGCCCCCAAAGCGGAAGTGGGCGGGTCCAGGCCCCCCTAAGCCCCCTGCCATGCCCAGGGTTGCCCTGGCAACTGTTGCTGGCCCCCAAAGCGGAAGTGGGCGGGTCCAGGCCCCCCTAAGCCCCCTGCCATGCCCAGGGTTGCACTGGCAACTGTTGCTGGCCCCCAAAGCGGAAGTGGGCGGGTCCAGGCCCCCTTAATCCCCCTGCCATGCCCAGGGTTGCCCTGGCAACTGTTGCTGGCCCCCAAAGCGGAAGTGGGCGGGGTCTGGCGCCCTCCAGCCCCCTGCCATGCCCAGGATTGCCCTGGCAACTGTTGCTGGCCCCCAAAGCGGAAGTGGGCGGGTCCAGGCCCCCTTGAGCTTCCTGTCATGCCCAGGGTTGCCCTGGCAACTGTTGCTGGCCCCCAAAGCGGAAGTGGGCGGGTCCAGGCCCCCTTAAGCCCCCTGCCATGCCCATGGTTGCCATGGCAACTGTTGCTGGCTCCCAAAGCGGAAGTGGGCGGGTCCAGGCCCCCCTAAGCCCCCTGCCATGCCCAGGGTTGCCCTGGCAACTGTTGCTGGCCCCCAAAGCGGAAGTGGGCGGGTCCTGGCGCCCTCCAGCCCCCTGCCATGCCCAGGCTTGCCCTGGCAACTTTTGCTGGCCCCCAAAGCGGAAGTGGGCGGGTTCAGGCCCCCTTAAAGCCCCCTGCCATGCCCAGGGTTGCCCTGGCAACTGTTGCTGGCCCCCAAAGCGGAAGTGGGCGGGTCCAGGCCCCCTTGAGCCCCTTGTCATGCCCATGGTTGCCATGGCAACTGTTGCTGGCCCCCAAAGCGGAAGTGGGCGGGTCCAGGCCCCCCTAAGCCCCCTGCCATGCCCAGGGTTGCACTGGCAACTGTTGCTGGCCCCCAAAGCGGAAGTGGGCGGGTCCAGGCCCCCTTAATCCCCCTGCCATGCCCAGGGTTGCCCTGGCAACTGTTGCTGGCCCCCAAAGCGGAAGTGGGCGGGGCCTGGCGCCCTCCAGCCCCCTGCCATGCCCAGGATTGCCCTGGCAACTGTTGCTGGCCCCCAAAGCGGAAGTGGGCGGGTCCAGGCCCCCTTGAGCTTCCTGTCATGCCCAGGGTTGCCCTGGCAACTGTTGCTGGCCCCCAAAGCGGAAGTGGGCGGGTCCAGGCCCCCTTAAGCCCCCTGCCATGCCCATGGTTGCCATGGCAACTGTTGCTGGCTCCCAAAGCGGAAGTGGGCGGGTCCAGGCCCCCCTAAGCCCCCTGCCATGCCCAGGGTTGCCCTGGCAACTGTTGCTGGCCCCCAAAGCGGAAGTGGGCGGGTCCTGGCGCCCTCCAGCCCCCTGCCATGCCCAGGCTTGCCCTGGCAACTTTTGCTGGCCCCCAAAGCGGAAGTGGGCGGGTTCAGGCCCCCTTAAAGCCCCCTGCCATGCCCAGGGTTGCCCTGGCAACTGTTGCTGGCCCCCAAAGCGGAAGTGGGCGGGTCCAGGCCCCCTTGAGCCCCTTGTCATGCCCATGGTTGCCATGGCAACTGTTGCTGGCCCCCAAAGCGGAAGTGGGCGGGTCCAGGCCCCCCTAAGCCCCCTGCCATGCCCAGGGTTGCCCTGGCAACTGTTGCTGGCCCCCAAAGCGGAAGTGGGCGGGTCCTGGCGCCCTCCAGCCCCCTGCCATGCCCAGGCTTGCCATGGCAACTTTTGCTGGCCCCCAAAGCGGAAGTGGGCGGGTTCAGGCCCCCTTAAAGCCCCCTGCCATGCCCAGGGTTGCCCTGGCAACTGTTGCTGGCCCCCAAAGCGGAAGTGGGCGGGTCCAGGCCCCCTTAATCCCCCTGCCATGCCCAGGGTTGCCCTGGCAAATGTTGCTGGCCCCCAAAGCGGAAGTGGGCGGGGCCTGGCGCCCTCCAGCCGCCTGCCATGCCCAGGCTTGCCCTGGCAACTTTTGCTGGCCCCCAAAGCGGAAGTGGGCGGGTTCAGGCCCCCTTAAAGCCCCCTGCCATGCCCAGGGTTGCCCTGGCAACTGTTGCTGGCCCCCAAAGCGGAAGTGGGCGGGTCCAGGCCCCCTTGAGCCCCCTGTCATGCCCAGGGTTGCCATGGCAACTGTTGCTGGCCCCCAAAGCGGAAGTGGGCGGGTCCAGGCCCCCCTAAGCCCCCTGCCATGCTCATGGTTGCCATGGCAACTGTTGCTGGCCCCCAAAGCGGAAGTGGGCGGGTCCAGGCCCCCCTAAGCCCCCTGCCATGCCCAGGGTTGCCCTGGCAACTGTTGCTGGCCCCCAAAGCGGAAGTGGGCGGGTCCTGGCGCCCTCTAGCCCCCTGCCATGCCCAGGCTTGCCCTGGCAACTTTTACTGGCCCCCAAAGCGGAAGTGGGCTGGTTCAGGCCCCCTTAAAGCCCCCTGCCATGCCCAGGGTTGCCCTGGCAACTGTTGCTGGCCCCCAAAGCGGAAGTGGGCGGGTCCAGGCCCCCTTGAGCCCCCTGTCATGCCCAGGGTTGCCATGGCAACTGTTGCTGGCCCCCAAAGCGGAAGTGGGCGGGTCCAGGCCCCCCTAAGCCCCATGCCATGCCCAGGGTTGCCCTGGCAACTGTTGCTGGCCCCCAAAGCGGAAGTGGGCGGGTCCAGGCCCCCTTAAGCCCCCTGCCATGCCCAGGGTTGCACTGGCAACTGTTGCTGGCCCCCAAAGCGGAAGTGGGCGGGTCCAGGCCCCCTTAATCCCCCTGCCATGCCCAGGGTGGCCCTGGCAACTGTTGCTGGCCCCCAAAGCGGAAGTGGGCGGGTCCAGGCCCCCTTAAGCCCCCTGCCATGCCCAGGGTTGCCCTGGCAACTGTTGCTGGCCCCCAAAGCGGAAGTGGGCGGGTCCAGGCCCCCCTAAGCCCCCTGCCATGCCCAGGGTTGCCCTGGCAACTGTTGCTGGCCCCCAAAGCGGAAGTGGGCGGGTCCAGGCCCCCCTAAGCCCCCTGCCATGCCCAGGGTTGCACTGGCAACTGTTGCTGGCCCCCAAAGCGGAAGTGGGCGGGTCCAGGCCCCCTTAATCCCCCTGCCATGCCCAGGGTTGCCCTGGCAACTGTTGCTGGCCCCCAAAGCGGAAGTGGGCGGGGCCTGGCGCCCTCCAGCCCCTTGCCATGCCCAGGCTTGCCCTGGCAACTGTTGCTGGCCCCCAAAGCGGAAGTGGGCGGGTCCAGGCCCCCTTGAGCCCCCTGTCATGCCCAGGGTTGCCCTGGCAATTGTTGCTGGCCCCCAAAGCAGAAGTGGGCGGGTCCAGGCCCCCTTAAGCCCCCTGCCATGCCCATGGTTGCCATGGCAACTGTTGCTGGCCCCCAAAGCGGAAGTGGGCGGGTCCAGGCCCCCCTAAGCCCCCTGCCATGCCCAGGGTTGCCCTGGCAACTGTTGCTGGCCCCCAAAGCGGAAGTGGGCGGGTCCTGGCGCCCTCCAGCCCCCTGCCATGCCCAGGCTTGCCCTGGCAACTTTTGCTGGCCCCCAAAGCGGAAGTGGGCGGGTTCAGGCCCCCTTAAAGCCCCCTGCCATGCCCAGGGTTGCCCTGGCAACTGTTGCTGGCCCCCAAAGCGGAAGTGGGCGGGTCCAGGCCCCCTTGAGCCCCCTGTCATGCCAAGGGTTGCCATGGCAACTGTTGCTGGCCCCCAAAGCGGATGTGGGCGGGTCCAGGCCCCCCTAAGCCCCCTGCCATGCCCAGGGTTGCCCTGGCAACTGTTGCTGGCCCCCAAAGCGGAAGTGGGCGGGTCCTGGCACCCTCCAGCCCCCTGCCATGCCCAGGCTTGCCCTGGCAACTGTTGCTGGCCCCCAAAGCGGAAGTGGGCGGGTCCAGGCCCCCTTGAGCCCCCTGTCATGCCCAGGGTTGCCCTGGCAACTGTTGCTGGCCCCTAAAGCGGAAGTGGGCGGGTCCAGGCCCCCTTAAGCCCCCTGCCATGCCCATGGTTGCCATGGCAACTGTTGCTGGCCCCCAAAGCGGAAGTGGGCGGGTCCAGGCCCCCCTAAGCCCCCTGCCATGCCCAGGGTTGCCCTGGCAACAGTTGCTGGCCCCCAAAGCGGAAGTGGGCGGGTCCAGGCCCCCTTGAGCCCCCTGCCATGCCCAGGGTTGCCATGGCAACTGTTGCTGGCCCCCAAAGCGGAAGTGGGCGGGTCCAGGCCCCCCTAAGCCCCCTGCCATGCCCAGGGTTGCCCTGGCAACTGTTGCTGGCCCCCAAAGCGGAAGTGGGCGGGTCCAGGCCCCCCTAAGCCCCCTGCCATGCCCAGGGTTGCACTGGCAACTGTTGCTGGCCCCCAAAGCGGAAGTGGGCGGGTCCAGGCCCCCTTAATCCCCCTGCCATGCCCAGGGTTGCCCTGGCAACTGTTGCTGGCCCCCAAAGCGGAAGTGGGCGGGGCCTGGCGCCCTCCAGCCCCCTGCCATGCCCAGGATTGCCCTGGCAACTGTTGCTGGCCCCCAAAGCGGAAGTGGGCGGGTCCAGGCCCCCTTGAGCTTCCTGTCATGCCCAGGGTTGCCCTGGCAACTGTTGCTGGCCCCCAAAGCGGAAGTGGGCGGGTCCAGGCCCCCTTAAGCCCCCTGCCATGCCCATGGTTGCCATGGCAACTGTTGCTGGCTCCCAAAGCGGAAGTGGGCGGGTCCAGGCCCCCCTAAGCCCCCTGCCATGCCCAGGGTTGCCCTGGCAACTGTTGCTGGCCCCCAAAGCGGAAGTGGGCGGGTCCTGGCGCCCTCCAGCCCCCTGCCATGCCCAGGCTTGCCCTGGCAACTTTTGCTGGCCCCCAAAGCGGAAGTGGGCGGGTTCAGGCCCCCTTAAAGCCCCCTGCCATGCCCAGGGTTGCCCTGGCAACTGTTGCTGGCCCCCAAAGCGGAAGTGGGCGGGTCCAGGCCCCCTTGAGCCCCTTGTCATGCCCATGGTTGCCATGGCAACTGTTGCTGGCCCCCAAAGCGGAAGTGGGCGGGTCCAGGCCCCCCTAAGCCCCCTGCCATGCCCAGGGTTGCACTGGCAACTGTTGCTGGCCCCCAAAGCGGAAGTGGGCGGGTCCAGGCCCCCTTAATCCCCCTGCCATGCCCAGGGTTGCCCTGGCAACTGTTGCTGGCCCCCAAAGCGGAAGTGGGCGGGGCCTGGCGCCCTCCAGCCCCCTGCCATGCCCAGGATTGCCCTGGCAACTGTTGCTGGCCCCCAAAGCGGAAGTGGGCGGGTCCAGGCCCCCTTGAGCTTCCTGTCATGCCCAGGGTTGCCCTGGCAACTGTTGCTGGCCCCCAAAGCGGAAGTGGGCGGGTCCAGGCCCCCTTAAGCCCCCTGCCATGCCCATGGTTGCCATGGCAACTGTTGCTGGCTCCCAAAGCGGAAGTGGGCGGGTCCAGGCCCCCCTAAGCCCCCTGCCATGCCCAGGGTTGCCCTGGCAACTGTTGCTGGCCCCCAAAGCGGAAGTGGGCGGGTCCTGGCGCCCTCCAGCCCCCTGCCATGCCCAGGCTTGCCCTGGCAACTTTTGCTGGCCCCCAAAGCGGAAGTGGGCGGGTTCAGGCCCCCTTAAAGCCCCCTGCCATGCCCAGGGTTGCCCTGGCAACTGTTGCTGGCCCCCAAAGCGGAAGTGGGCGGGTCCAGGCCCCCTTGAGCCCCTTGTCATGCCCATGGTTGCCATGGCAACTGTTGCTGGCCCCCAAAGCGGAAGTGGGCGGGTCCAGGCCCCCCTAAGCCCCCTGCCATGCCCAGGGTTGCCCTGGCAACTGTTGCTGGCCCCCAAAGCGGAAGTGGGCGGGTCCTGGCGCCCTCCAGCCCCCTGCCATGCCCAGGCTTGCCATGGCAACTTTTGCTGGCCCCCAAAGCGGAAGTGGGCGGGTTCAGGCCCCCTTAAAGCCCCCTGCCATGCCCAGGGTTGCCCTGGCAACTGTTGCTGGCCCCCAAAGCGGAAGTGGGCGGGTCCAGGCCCCCTTAATCCCCCTGCCATGCCCAGGGTTGCCCTGGCAAATGTTGCTGGCCCCCAAAGCGGAAGTGGGCGGGGCCTGGCGCCCTCCAGCCCCCTGCCATGCCCAGGCTTGCCCTGGCAACTTTTGCTGGCCCCCAAAGCGGAAGTGGGCGGGTTCAGGCCCCCTTAAAGCCCCCTGCCATGCCCAGGGTTGCCCTGGCAACTGTTGCTGGCCCCCAAAGCGGAAGTGGGCGGGTCCAGGCCCCCTTGAGCCCCCTGTCATGCCCAGGGTTGCCATGGCAACTGTTGCTGGCCCCCAAAGCGGAAGTGGGCGGGTCCAGGCCCCCCTAAGCCCCCTGCCATGCTCATGGTTGCCATGGCAACTGTTGCTGGCCCCCAAAGCGGAAGTGGGCGGGTCCAGGCCCCCCTAAGCCCCCTGCCATGCCCAGGGTTGCCCTGGCAACTGTTGCTGGCCCCCAAAGCGGAAGTGGGCGGGTCCTGGCGCCCTCTAGCCCCCTGCCATGCCCAGGCTTGCCCTGGCAACTTTTACTGGCCCCCAAAGCGGAAGTGGGCTGGTTCAGGCCCCCTTAAAGCCCCCTGCCATGCCCAGGGTTGCCCTGGCAACTGTTGCTGGCCCCCAAAGCGGAAGTGGGCGGGTCCAGGCCCCCTTGAGCCCCCTGTCATGCCCAGGGTTGCCATGGCAACTGTTGCTGGCCCCCAAAGCGGAAGTGGGCGGGTCCAGGCCCCCCTAAGCCCCATGCCATGCCCAGGGTTGCCCTGGCAACTGTTGCTGGCCCCCAAAGCGGAAGTGGGCGGGTCCAGGCCCCCTTAAGCCCCCTGCCATGCCCAGGGTTGCACTGGCAACTGTTGCTGGCCCCCAAAGCGGAAGTGGGCGGGTCCAGGCCCCCTTAATCCCCCTGCCATGCCCAGGGTGGCCCTGGCAACTGTTGCTGGCCCCCAAAGCGGAAGTGGGCGGGTCCAGGCCCCCTTAAGCCCCCTGCCATGCCCAGGGTTGCCCTGGCAACTGTTGCTGGCCCCCAAAGCGGAAGTGGTCGGGTCCAGGCCCCCTTAAGCCCCTTGCCATGCCCAGGGTTGCCATGGCAACTGTTGCTGGCCCCCAAAGCGGAAGTGGGCGGGTCCAGGCCCCCCTAAGCCCCCTGCCATGCCCAGGGTTGCCCTGGCAACTGTTGCTGGCCCCCAAAGCGGAATTGGGCGGGTCCAGGCCCCCTTGAGCCCCCTGTCCTGCCCAGGGTTGCCATGGCAACTGTTGCTGGCCCCCAAAGCGGAAGTGGGCGGGTCCAGGCCCCCCTAAGCCCCCTGCCATGCCCAGGGTTGCCCTGGCAACTGTTGCTGGCCCCCAAAGCGGAAGTGGGCGGGTCCAGGCCCCCCTAAGCCCCCTGCCATGCCCAGGGTTTCACTGGCAACTGTTGCTGGCCCCCAAAGCGGAAGTGGGCGGGTCCAGGCCCCCCTAAGCCCCCTGCCATGCCCAGGGTTTCACTGGCAACTGTTGCTGGCCCCCAAAGCGGAAGTGGGCGGGTCCAGGCCCCCCTAAGCCCCCTGCCATGCCCAGGGTTGCCCTGGCAACTGTTGCTGGCCCCCAAAGCGGAAGTGGGCGGGTCCAGGCCCCCCTAAGCCCCCTGCCATGCCCAGGGTTGCACTGGCAACTGTTGCTGGCCCCCAAAGCGGAAGTGGGCGGGTCCAGGCCCCCTTAATCCCCCTGCCATGCCCAGGGTTGCCCTGGCAACTGTTGCTGGCCCCCAAAGCGGAAGTGGGCGGGGCCTGGCGCCCTCCAGCCCCTTGCCATGCCCAGGCTTGCCCTGGCAACTGTTGCTGGCCCCCAAAGCGGAAGTGGGCGGGTCCAGGCCCCCTTGAGCCCCCTGTCATGCCCAGGGTTGCCCTGGCAATTGTTGCTGGATCCCAAAGCAGAAGTGGGCGGGTCCAGGCCCCCTTAAGCCCCCTGCCATGCCCATGGTTGCCATGGCAACTGTTGCTGGCCCCCAAAGCGGAAGTGGGCGGGTCCAGGCCCCCCTAAGCCCCCTGCCATGCCCAGGGTTGCCCTGGCAACTGTTGCTGGCCCCCAAAGCGGAAGTGGGCGGGTCCTGGCGCCCTCCAGCCCCCTGCCATGCCCAGGCTTGCCCTGGCAACTTTTGCTGGCCCCCAAAGCGGAAGTGGGCGGGTTCAGGCCCCCTTAAAGCCCCCTGCCATGCCCAGGGTTGCCCTGGCAACTGTTGCTGGCCCCCAAAGCGGAAGTGGGCGGGTCCAGGCCCCCTTGAGCCCCCTGTCATGCCAAGGGTTGCCATGGCAACTGTTGCTGGCCCCCAAAGCGGATGTGGGCGGGTCCAGGCCCCCCTAAGCCCCCTGCCATGCCCAGGGTTGCCCTGACAACTGTTGCTGGCCCCCAAAGCGGAAGTGGGCGGGTCCTGGCACCCTCCAGCCCCAAGCCATGCCCAGGCTTGCCCTGGCAACTTTTGCTGGCCCCCAAAGCGGAAGTGGGCGGGTTCAGGCCCCCTTAAAGCCCCCTGCCATGCCCAGGGTTGCCCTGGCAACTGTTGGTGGCCCCCAAAGCGGAAGTGGGCGGGTCCAGGCCCCCTTAATCCCCCTGCCATGCCCAGGGTTGCCTTGCCAAATGTTGCTGGCCCCCAAAGCGGAAGTGGGCGGGGCCTGGCACCCTCCAGCCCCCTGCCATGCCCAGGCTTGCCCTGGCAACTGTTGCTGGCCGCCAAAGCGGAAGTGGGCGGGTCCAGGCCCCCTTGAGCCCCCTGTCATGCCCAGGGTTGCCCTGGCAACTGTTGCTGGCCCCTAAAGCGGAAGTGGGCGGGTCCAGGCCCCCTTAAGCCCCCTGCCATGCCCATGGTTGCCATGGCAACTGTTGCTGGCCCCCAAAGCGGAAGTGGGCGGGTCCAGGCCCCCCTAAGCCCCCTGCCATGCCCAGGGTTGCCCTGGCAACAGTTGCTGGCCCCCAAAGCGGAAGTGGGCGGGTCCAGGCCCCCTTGAGCCCCCTGTCATGCCCAGGGTTGCCCTGGCAACTGTTGCTGGCCCCCAAAGCGGAAGTGGGCGGGTCCAGGCCCCCCTAAGCCCCCTGCCATGCCCAGGGTTGCACTGGCAACTGTTGCTGGCCCCCAAAGCGGAAGTGGGCGGGTCCAGGCCCCCTTAATCCCCCTGCCATGCCCAGGGTTGCCCTGGCAACTGTTGCTGGCCCCCAAAGCGGAAGTGGGCGGGGCCTGGCGCCCTCCAGCCCCCTGCCATGCCCAGGCTTGCCCTGGCAACTGTTGCTGGCCCCCAAAGCGGAAGTGGGCGGGTCCAGGCCCCCTTGAGCTTCCTGTCATGCCCAGGGTTGCCCTGGCAACTGTTGCTGGCCCCCAAAGCGGAAGTTGGCGGGTCCAGGCCCCCTTAAGCCCCCTGCCATGCCCATGGTTGCCATGGCAACTGTTGCTTGCTCCCAAAGCGGAAGTGGGCGGGTCCAGGCCCCCCTAAGCCCCCTGCCATGCCCAGGGTTGCCCTGGCAACTGTTGCTGGCCCCCAAAGCGGAAGTGGGCGGGTCCTGGCGCCCTCCAGCCCCCTGCCATGCCCAGGCTTGCCCTGGCAACTTTTGCTGGCCCCCAAAGCGGAAGTGGGCGGGTTCAGGCCCCCTTAAAGCCCCCTGCCATGCCCAGGGTTGCCCTGGCAACTGTTGCTGGCCCCCAAAGCGGAAGTGGGCGGGTCCAGGCCCCCTTGAGCCCCTTGTCATGCCCAGGGTTGCCATGGCAACTGTTGCTGGCCCCCAAAGCGGATGTGGGCGGGTCCAGGCCCCCCTAAGCCCCCTGCCATGCCCAGGGTTGCCCTGGCAACTGTTGCTGGCCCCCAAAGCGGAAGTGGGCGGGTCCTGGCACCCTCCAGCCCCAAGCCATGCCCAGGCTTGCCCTGGCAACTTTTGCTGGCCCCCAAAGCGGAAGTAGGCGGGTTCAGGCCCCCTTAAAGCCCCCTGCCATGCCCAGGGTTGCCCTGGCAACTGTTGGTGGCCCCCAAAGCGGAAGTGGGCGGGTCCAGGCCCCCTTAATCCCCCTGCCATGCCCAGGGTTGCCCTGCCAAATGTTGCTGGCCCCCAAAGCGGAAGTGGGCGGGGCCTGGCACCCTCCAGCCCCCTGCCATGCCCAGGCTTGCCCTGGCAACTGTTGCTGGCCGCCAAAGCGGAAGTGGGCGGGTCCAGGCCCCCCTAAGCCCCCTGCCATGCCCAGGGTTGCACTGGCAACTGTTGCTGGCCCCCAAAGCGGAAGTGGGCGGGTCCAGGCCCCCTTAATCCCCCTGCCATGCCCAGGGTTGCCCTGGCAACTGTTGCTGGCCCCCAAAGCGGAAGTGGGCGGGGCCTGGCGCCCTCCAGCCCCCTGCCATGCCCAGGCTTGCCCTGGCAACTGTTGCTGGCCCCCAAAGCGGAAGTGGGCGGGTCCAGGCCCCCTTGAGCTTCCTGTCATGCCCAGGGTTGCCCTGGCAACTGTTGCTGGCCCCCAAAGCGGAAGTTGGCGGGTCCAGGCCCCCTTAAGCCCCCTGCCATGCCCATGGTTGCCATGGCAACTGTTGCTGGCTCCCAAAGCGGAAGTGGGCGGGTCCAGGCCCCCCTAAGCCCCCTGCCATGCCCAGGGTTGCCCTGGCAACTGTTGCTGGCCCCCAAAGCGGAAGTGGGCGGGTCCTGGCGCCCTCCAGCCCCCTGCCATGCCCAGGCTTGCCCTGGCAACTTTTGCTGGCCCCCAAAGCGGAAGTGGGCGGGTTCAGGCCCCCTTAAAGCCCCCTGCCATGCCCAGGGTTGCCCTGGCAACTGTTGCTGGCCCCCAAAGCGGAAGTGGGCGGGTCCAGGCCCCCTTGAGCCCCTTGTCATGCCCAGGGTTGCCATGGCAACTGTTGCTGGCCCCCAAAGCGGAAGTGGGCGGGTCCAGGCCCCCCTAAGCCCCCTGCCATGCCCAGGGTTGCCCTGGCAACTGTTGCTGGCCCCCAAAGCGGAAGTGGGCGGGTCCTGGCGCCCTCCAGCCCCCTGCCATGCCCAGGCTTGCCCTGGCAACTTTTGCTTGCCCCCAAAGCGGAAGTGGGCGGGTTCAGGCCCCCTTAAAGCCCCCTGCCATGCCCAGGGTTGCCCTGGCAACTGTTGCTGGCCCCCAAAGCGGAAGTGGGCGGGTCCAGGCCCCCTTAATCCCCCTGCCATGCCCAGGGTTGCCCTGGCAAATGTTGCTGGCCCCCAAAGCGGAAGTGGGCGGGGCCTGGCGCCCTCCAGCCCCCTGCCATGCCCAGGCTTGCCCTGGCAACTTTTGCTGGCCCCCAAAGCGGAAGTGGGCGGGTTCAGGCCCCCTTAAAGCCCCCTGCCATGCCCAGGGTTGCCCTGGCAACTGTTGCTGGCCCCCAAAGCGGAAGTGGGCGGGTCCAGGCCCCCTTGAGCCCCCTGTCATGCCCAGGGTTGCCATGGCAACTGTTGCTGGCCCCCAAAGCGGAAGTGGGCGGGTCCAGGCCCCCCTAAGCCCCCTGCCATGCCCATGGTTGCCATGGCAACTGTTGCTGGCCCCCAAAGCGGAAGTGGGCGGGTCCAGGCCCCCCTAAGCCCCCTGCCATGCCCAGGGTTGCCCTGGCAACTGTTGCTGGCCCCCAAAGCGGAAGTGGGCGGGTCCTGGCGCCCTCCAGCCCCCTGCCATGCCCAGGCTTGCCCTGGCAACTTTTACTGGCCCCCAAAGCGGAAGTGGGCTGGTTCAGGCCCCCTTAAAGCCCCCTGCCATGCCCAGGGTTGCCCTGGCAACTGTTGCTGGCCCCCAAAGCGGAAGTGGGCGGGTCCAGGCCCCCTTGAGCCCCCTGTCATGCCCAGGGTTGCCATGGCAACTGTTGCTGGCCCCCAAAGCGGAAGTGGGCGGGTCCTGGCGCCCTCCATCCCCCTGCCATGCCCAGGCTTGCCCTGGCAACTTTTACTGGCCCCCAAAGCGGAAGTGGGCTGGTTCAGGCCCCCTTAAAGCCCCCTGCCATGCCCAGGGTTGCCCTGGCAACTGTTGCTGGCCCCCAAAGCGGAAGTGGGCGGGTCCAGGCCCCCCTAAGCCCCCTGCCATGCCCAGGGTTGCCCTGGCAACTGTTGCTGGCCCCCAAAGCGGAAGTGGGCGGGTCCAGGCCCCCTTAAGCCCCCTGCCATGCCCAGGGTTGCACTGGCAACTGTTGCTGGCCCCCAAAGCGGAAGTGGGCGGGTCCAGGCCCCCTTAATCCCCCTGCCATGCCCATGGTGGCCCTGGCAACTGTTGCTGGCCCCCAAAGCGGAAGTGGGCGGGTCCAGGCCCCCTTAAGCCCCCTGCCATGCCCAGGGTTGCCCTGGCAACTGTTGCTGGCCCCCAAAGCGGAAGTGGTCGGGTCCAGGCCCCCTTAAGCCCCCTGCCATGCCCAGGGTTGCCATGGCAACTGTTGCTGGCCCCCAAAGCGGAAGTGGGCGGGTCCAGGCCCCCCTAAGCCCCCTGCCATGCCCAGGGTTGCCCTGGCAACTGTTGCTGGCCCCCAAATCGGAAGTGGGCGGGTCCAGGCCCCCCTAAGCCCCCTGCCATGCCCAGGGTTGCCCTGGCAACTGTTGCTGGCCCCCAAAGCGGAAGTGGGCGGGGCCTGGCGCCCTCCAGCCCCCTGCCATGCCCAGGCTTGCCCTGGCAACTTTTGCTGGCCCCCAAAGCGGAAGTGGGCGGGTTCAGGCCCCCTTAAAGCCCCCTGCCATGCCCAGGGTTGCCCTGGCAACTGTTGCTGGCCCCCAAAGCGGAATTGGGCGGGTCCAGGCCCCCTTGAGCCCCCTGTCATGCCCAGGGTTGCCATGGCAACTGTTGCTGGCCCCCAAAGCGGAAGTGGGCGGGTCCAGGCCCCCCTAAGCCCCCTGCCATGCCCAGGGTTGCCCTGGCAACTGTTGCTGGCCCCCAAAGCGGAAGTGGGCGGGTCCAGGCCCCCCTAAGCCCCCTGCCATGCCCAGGGTTTCACTGGCAACTGTTGCTGGCCCCCAAAGCGGAAGTGGGCGGGTCCAGGCCCCCTTAATCCCCCTGCCATGCCCAGGGTTGCCCTGGCAACTGTTGCTGGCCCCCAAAGCGGAAGTGGGCGGGTCCAGGCCCCCTTAAGCCCCCTGCCATGCCCAGGGTTGCCCTGGCAACTGTTGCTGGCCCCCAAAGCGGAAGTGGGCGGGTCCAGGCCCCCTTAAGCCCCCTGCCATGCCCAGGGTTACCATGGCAACTGTTGCTGGCCCCCAAAGCGGAAGTGGGCGGGTCCAGGCCCCCCTAAGCCCCCTGAAATGCCCAGGGTTGCCCTGGCAACTGTTGCTGGCCCCCAAAGCGGAAGTGGGCGGGTCCAGGCCCCCCTAAGCCCCCTGCCACGCCCAGGGTTGCCCTGGCAACTGTTGCTGGCCCCCAAAGCGGAAGTGGGCGGGTCCTGGCACCCTCCAGCCCCCTGCCATGCCCAGGCTTGCCCTGGCAACTGTTGCTGGCCCCCAAAGCGGAAGTGGGCGGGTCCAGGCCCCCTTGAGCCCCCTGTCATGCCCAGGGTTGCCCTGGCAACTGTTGCTGGCCCCTAAAGCGGAAGTGGGCGGGTCCAGGCCCCCTTGAGCCCCCTGTCATGCCCAGGGTTGCCATGGCAACTGTTGCTGGCCCCCAAAGCGGAAGTGGGCGGGTCCAGGCCCCCCTAAGCCCCCTGCAATGCCCAGGGTTGCCCTGGCAACTGTTGCTGGCCCCCAAAGCGGAAGTGGGCGGGTCCTGGCACCCTCCAGCCCCCTGCCATGCCCAGGCTTGCCCTGGCAACTTTTGCTGGCCCCCAAAGCGGAAGTGGGCGGGTTCAGGCCCCCCTAAGCCCCCTGCCATGCCCAGGGTTGCCCTGGCAACTGTTGCTGGCCCCCAAAGCGGAAGTGGGCGGGTCCTGGCACCCTCCAGCCCCCTGCCATGCCCAGGCTTGCCCTGGCAACTTTTGCTGGCCCCCAAAGCGGAAGTGGGCGGGTTCAGGCCCCCTTGAGCCCCCTGTCATGCCCAGGGTTGCCATGGCAACTGTTGCTGGCCCCCAAAGCGGATGTGGGCGGGTCCAGGCCCCCCTAAGCCCCCTGCCATGCCCAGGGTTGCCCTGGCAACTGTTGCTGGCCCCCAAAGCGGAAGTGGGCGGGTCCTGGCACCCTCCAGCCCCCTGCCATGCCCAGGCTTGCCCTGGCAACTTTTGCTGGCCCCCAAAGCGGAAGTGGGCGGGTTCAGGCCCCCTTAAAGCCCCCTGCCATGCCCAGGGTTGCCCTGGCAACTGTTGGTGGCCCCCAAAACGGAAGTGGGCGGGTCCAGGCCCCCTTAATCCCCCTGCCATGCCCAGGGTTGCCCTGCCAAATGTTGCTGGCCCCCAAAGCGGAAGTGGGCGGGGCCTGGCACCCTCCAGCCCCCTGCCATGCCCAGGCTTGCCCTGGCAACTGTTGCTGGCCCCCAAAGCGGAAGTGGGCGGGTCCAGGCCCCCTTGAGCCCCCTGTCATGCCCAGGGTTGCCCTGGCAACTGTTGCTGGCCCCCAAAGCGGAAGTGGGCGGGTCCAGGCCCCCCTAAGCCCCCTGCCATGCCCAGGGTTGCCCTGGCAACTGTTGCTGGCCCCCAAAGCGGAAGTGGGCGGGTCCAGGCCCCCCTAAGCCCCCTGCCATGCCCAGGGTTGCACTGGCAACTGTTGCTGGCCCCCAAAGCGGAAGTGGGCGGGTCCAGGCCCCCTTAATCCCCCTGCCATGCCCAGGGTTGCCCTGGCAACTGTTGCTGGCCCCAAAGCGGAAGTGGGCGGGGCCTGGCGCCCTCCAGCCCCCTGCCATGCCCAGGCTTGCCCTGGCAACTGTTGCTGGCCCCCAAAGCGGAAGTGGGCGGGTCCAGGCCCCCTTGAGCTTCCTGTCATGCCCAGGGTTGCCCTGGCAACTGTTGCTGGCCCCCAAAGCGGAAGTGGGCGGGTCCAGGCCCCCTTAAGCCCCCTGCCATGCCCATGGTTGCCATGGCAACTGTTGCTGGCTCCCAAAGCGGAAGTGGGCGGGTCCAGGCCCCCCTAAGCCCCCTGCCATGCCCAGGGTTGCCCTGGCAACTGTTGCTGGCCCCCAAAGCGGAAGTGGGCGGGTCCTGGCGCCCTCCAGCCCCCTGCCATGCCCAGGCTTGCCCTGGCAACTTTTGCTGGCCCCCAAAGCGGAAGTGGGCGGGTCCAGGCCCCCTTGAGCCCCCTGTCATGCCCAGGGTTGCCATGGCAACTGTTGCTGGCCCCCAAAGCGGAAGTGGGCGGGTCCAGGCCCCCCTAAGCCCCCTGCCATGCCCAGGGTTGCCCTGGCAACTGTTGCTGGCCCCCAAAGCGGAAGTGGGCGGGTCCAGGCCCCCCTAAGCCCCCTGCCATGCCCAGGGTTTCACTGGCAACTGTTGCTGGCCCCCAAAGCGGAAGTGGGCGGGTCCAGGCCCCCTTAATCCCCCTGCCATGCCCAGGGTTGCCCTGGCAACTGTTGCTGGCCCCCAAAGCGGAAGTGGGCGGGTCCAGGCCCCCTTAAGCCCCCTGCCATGCCCAGGGTTGCCCTGGCAACTGTTGCTGGCCCCCAAAGCGGAAGTGGGCGGGTCCAGGCCCCCTTAAGCCCCCTGCCATGCCCAGGGTTACCATGGCAACTGTTGCTGGCCCCCAAAGCGGAAGTGGGCGGGTCCAGGCCCCCCTAAGCCCCCTGAAATGCCCAGGGTTGCCCTGGCAACTGTTGCTGGCCCCCAAAGCGGAAGTCGGCGGGTCCAGGCCCCCCTAAGCCCCCTGCCACGCCCAGGGTTGCCCTGGCAACTGTTGCTGGCCCCCAAAGCGGAAGTGGGCGGGTCCTGGCGCCCTCCAGCCCCCTGCCATGCCCAGGCTTGCCCTGGCAACTTTTGCTGGCCCCCAAAGCGGAAGTGGGCGGGTTCAAGCCCCCTTAAAGCCCCCTGCCATGCCCAGGGTTGCCCTGGCAACTGTTGCTGGCCCCCAAAGCGGAAGTGGGCGGGTCCTGGCGCCCTCCAGCCCCCTGCCATGCCCAGGCTTGCCCTGGCAACTTTTGCTGGCCCCCAAAGCGGAAGTGGGCGGGTCCAGGCCCCCTTGAGCCCCCTGTCATGCCCAGGGTTGCCATGGCAACTGTTGCTGGCCCCCAAAGCGGAAGTGGGCGGGTCCAGGCCCCCCTAAGCCCCCTGCCATGCCCAGGGTTGCCCTGGCAACTGTTGCTGGCCCCCAAAGCGGAAGTGGGCGGGTCCAGGCCCCCTTGAGCCCCCTGTCATGCCCAGGGTTGCCCTGGCAATTGTTGCTGGCCCCCAAAGCAGAAGTGGGCGGGTCCAGGCCCCCTTAAGCCCCCTGCCATGCCCAGGGTTGCCCTGGCAACTGTTGGTGGCCCCCAAAGCGGAAGTGGGCGGGTCAAGGCCCCCTTAATCCCCCTGCCATGCCCAGGGTTGCCCTGCCAAATGTTGCTGGACCCCAAAGCGGAAGTGGGCGGGGCCTGGCACCCTCCAGCCCCCTGCCATGCCCAGGCTTGCCCTGGCAACTGTTGCTGGCCCCCAAAGCGGAAGTGGGCGGGTCCAGGCCCCCTTGAGCCCCCTGTCATGCCCAGGGTTGCCCTGGCAACTGTTGCTGGCCCCTAAAGCGGAAGTGGGCGGGTCCAGGCCCCCTTGAGCCCCCTGTCATGCCCAGGGTTGCCATGGCAACTGTTGCTGGCCCCCAAAGCGGAAGTGGGCGGGTCCAGGCCCCCCTAAGCCCCCTGCCATGCCCAGGGTTGCCCTGGCAACTGTTGCTGGCCCCCAAAGCGGAAGTGGGCGGGTCCAGGCCCCCCTAAGCCCCCTGCCATGCCCAGGGTTGCACTGGCAACTGTTGCTGGCCCCCAAAGCGGAAGTGGGCGGGTCCAGGCCCCCTTAATCCCCCTGCCATGCCCAGGGTTGCCCTGGCAACTGTTGCTGGCCCCCAAAGCGGAAGTGGGCGGGGCCTGGCGCCCTCCCAGCCCCCTGCCATGCCAGGCTTGCCCTGGCAACTGTTGCTGGCCCCCAAAGCGGAAGTGGGCGGGTCCAGGCCCCCTTGAGCTTCCTGTCATGCCCAGGGTTGCCCTGGCAACTGTTGCTGGCCCCCAAAGCGGAAGTGGGCGGGTCCAGGCCCCCTTAAGCCCCCTTAAGCCCCCTGCCATGCCCATGGTTGCCATGGCAACTGTTGCTGGCTCCCAAAGCGGAAGTGGGCGGGTCCAGGCCCCCCTAAGCCCCCTGCCATGCCCAGGGTTGCCCTGGCAACTGTTGCTGGCCCCCAAAGCGGAAGTGGGCGGGTCCAGGCCCCCCTAAGCCCCTGCCATGCCCAGGGTTGCACTGGCAACTGTTGCTGGCCCCAAAGCGGAAGTGGGCGGGTCCAGGCCCCCTTAATCCCCCTGCCATGCCCAGGGTTGCCCTGGCAACTGTTGCTGGCCCCCAAAGCGGAAGTGGGCGGGGCCTGGCGCCCTCCAGCCCCCTGCCATGTCCAGGCTTGCCCTGGCAACTGTTGCTGGCCCCCAAAGCGGAAGTGGGCGGGTCCAGGCCCCCTTGAGCTTCCTGTCATGCCCAGGGTTGCCCTGGCAACTGTTGCTGGCCCCCAAAGCGGAAGTGGGCGGGTCCAGGCCCCCTTAAGCCCCCTTAAGCCCCCTGCCATGCCCATGGTTGCCATGGCAACTGTTGCTGGCCCCCAAAGCGGAAGTGGGCGGGTCCAGGCCCCCCTAAGCCCCCTGCCATGCCCAGGGTTGCCCTGGCAACTGTTGCTGGCCCCCAAAGCGGAAGTGGGCGGGTCCTGGCGCCCTCCAGCCCCCTGCCATGCCCAGGCTTGCCCTGGCAACTTTTACTGGCCCCCAAAGCGGAAGTGGGCTGGTTCAGGCCCCCTTAAAGCCCCCTGTCATGCCCAGGGTTGCCCTGGCAACTGTTGCTGGCCCCCAAAGCGGAAGTGGGCGGGTCCAGGCCCCCTTGAGCCCCCTGTCATGCCCAGGGTTGCCATGGCAACTGTTGCTGGCCCCAAAGCGGAAGTGGGCGGGTCCAGGCCCCCCTAAGCCCCCTGCCTTGCCCAGGGTTGCCATGGCAACTGTTGCTGGCCCCCAAAGCGGAAGTGGGCGGGTCCAGGCCCCCCTAAGCCCCCTGCCATGCCCAGGGTTGCCCTGGCAACTGTTGCTGGCCCCCAAATCGGAAGTGGGCGGGTCCAGGCCCCCCTAAGCCCCCTGCCATGCCCAGGGTTTGCCCTGGCAACTGTTGCTGGCCCCCAAAGCGGAAGTGGGCGGGTCCTGGCGCCCTCCAGCCCCCCTGCCATGCCCAGGCTTGCCCTGGCAACTTTTGCTGGCCCCCAAAGCGGAAGTGGGCGGGTTCAGGCCCCCTTAAAGCCCCCTGCCATGCCCAGGGTTGCCCTGGCAACTGTTGCTGGCCCCCAAAGCGGAATTGGGCGGGTCCAGGCCCCCTTGAGCCCCCTGTCATGCCCAGGGTTGCCATGGCAACTGTTGCTGGCCCCCAAAGCGGAAGTGGGCGGGTCCAGGCCCCCTAAGCCCCCTGCCATGCCCAGGGTTGCCCTGGCAACTGTTGCTGGCCCCCAAAGCGGAAGTGGGCGGGTCCAGGCCCCCCTAAGCCCCCTGCCATGCCCAGGGTTTCACTGGCAACTGTTGCTGGCCCCGAAAGCGGAAGTGGGCGGGTCCAGGCCCCCTTAATCCCCCTGCCATGCCCAGGGTTGCCCTGGCAACTGTTGCTGGCCCCCAAAGCGGAAGTGGGCGGGTCCAGGCCCCCTTAAGCCCCCTGCCATGCCCAGGGTTGCCCTGGCAACTGTTGCTGGCCCCCAAAGCGGAAGTGGGCGGGTCCAGGCCCCCTTAAGCCCCCTGCCATGCCCAGGGTTACCATGGCAACTGTTGCTGGCCCCCAAAGCGGAAGTGGGCGGGTCCAGGCCCCCCTAAGCCCCCTGAAATGCCCAGGGTTGCCCTGGCAACTGTTGCTGGCCCCCAAAGCGGAAGTGGGCGGGTCCAGGCCCCCCTAAGCCCCCTGCCCACGCCCAGGGTTGCCCTGGCAACTGTTGCTGGCCCCCAAAGCGGAAGTGGGCTGGTTCAGGCCCCCTTAAGCCCCCTGCCATGCCCAGGGTTGCCCTGGCAACTGTTGCTGGCCCCCAAAGCGGAAGTGGGCGGGTCCAGGCCCCCTTGAGCCCCCTGTCATGCCCAGGGTTGCCCTGGCAACTGTTGCTGGCCCCCAAAGCGGAATTGGGCGGGTCCAGGCCCCCTTGAGCCCCCTGTCATGCCCAGGGTTGCCATGGCAACTGTTGCTGGCCCCCAAAGCGGAAGTGGGCGGGTCCTGGCACCCTCCAGCCCCCTGCCATGCCCAGGCTTGCCCTGGCAACTTTTGCTGGCCCCCAAAGCGGAAGTGGGCGGGTTCAGGCCCCTTAAGCCCCCTGCCATGCCCAGGGTTGCCCTGGCAACTGTTGGTGGCCCCCAAAGCGGAAGTGGGCGGGTCCAGGCCCCCTTAATCCCCCTGCCATGCCCAGGGTTGCCCTGCCAAATGTTGCTGGCCCCCAAAGCGGAAGTGGGCGGGGCCTGGCACCCTCCAGCCCCCTGCCATGCCCAGGCTTGCCCTGGCAACTGTTGCTGGCCCCCAAAGCGGAAGTGGGCGGGTCCAGGCCCCCTTGAGCCCCTGTCATGCCCAGGGTTGCCCTGGCAACTGTTGCTGGCCCCTAAAGCGGAAGTGGGCGGGTCCAGGCCCCCTTGAGCCCCCTGTCATGCCCAGGGTTGCCATGGCAACTGTTGCTGGCCCCAAAGCGGAAGTGGGCGGGTCCAGGCCCCCTAAGCCCCCTGCCATGCCCAGGCTTGCCCTGGCAACTGTTGCTGGCCCCCAAAGCGGAAGTGGGCGGGTCCTGGCACCCTCCAGCCCCCTGCCATGCCCAGGCTTGCCCTGGCAACTTTTGCTGGCCCCCAAAGCGGAAGTGGGCGGGGTTCAGGCCCCCTTGAGCCCCCTGTCATGCCCAGGGTTGCCATGGCAACTGTTGCTGGCCCCCAAAGCGGATGTGGGCGGGTCCAGGCCCCCCTAAGCCCCCTGCCATGCCCAGGGTTGCCCTGGCAACTGTTGCTGGCCCCCAAAGCGGAAGTGGGCGGGTCCTGGCACCCTCCAGCCCCCTGCCATGCCCAGGCTTGCCCTGGCAACTTTTGCTGGCCCCCAAAGCGGAAGTGGGCGGGTTCAGGCCCCCTTAAAGCCCCCTGCCATGCCCAGGGTTGCCCTGGCAACTGTTGGTGGCCCCCAAAGCGGAAGTGGGCGGGTCCAGGCCCCCTTAATCCCCCTGCCATGCCCAGGGTTGCCCTGCCAAATGTTGCTGGCCCCAAAGCGGAAGTGGGCGGGGCCTGGCACCCTCCAGCCCCCTGCCATGCCCAGGGTTGCCCTGGCAACTGTTGCTGGCCCCCAAAGCGGAAGTGGGCGGGTCCTGGCACCCTCCAGCCCCCTGCCATGCCCAGGCTTGCCCTGGCAACTTTTGCTGGCCCCCAAAGCGGAAGTGGGCGGGTTCAGGCCCCCTTGAGCCCCCTGTCATGCCCAGGGTTGCCATGGCAACTGTTGCTGGCCCCCAAAGCGGAAGTGGGCGGGTCCAGGCCCCCCTTGAGCCCCCTGTCATGCCCAGGGTTGCCCTGGCAACTGTTGCTGGCCCCTAAAGCGGAAGTGGGCGGGTCCAGGCCCCCTTGAGCCCCCTGTCATGCCCAGGGTTGCCATGGCAACTGTTGCTGGCCCCCAAAGCGGAAGTGGGCGGGTCCAGGCCCCCCTAAGCCCCCTGCCATGCCAGGGTTGCCCTGGCAACTGTTGCTGGCCCCCAAAGCGGAAGTGGGCGGGTCCAGGCCCCCCTAAGCCCCCTGCCATGCCCAGGGTTGCACTGGCAACTGTTGCTGGCCCCCAAAGCGGAAGTGGGCGGGTCCAGGCCCCCTTAATCCCCCTGCCATGCCCAGGGTTGCCCTGGCAACTGTTGCTGGCCCCCAAAGCGGAAGTGGGCGGGGCCTGGGCGCCCTCCAGCCCCCTGCCATGCCCAGGCTTGCCCTGGCAACTGTTGCTGGCCCCCAAAGCGGAAGTGGGCGGGTCCAGGCCCCCTTGAGCTTCCTGTCATGCCCAGGGTTGCCCTGGCAACTGTTGCTGGCCCCCAAAGCGGAAGTGGGCGGGTCCAGGCCCCCTTAAGCCCCCTGCCATGCCCATGGTTGCCATGGCAACTGTTGCTGGCTCCCAAAGCGGAAGTGGGCGGGTCCAGGCCCCCCTAAGCCCCCTGCCATGCCCAGGGTTGCCCTGGCAACTGTTGCTGGCCCCCAAAGCGGAAGTGGGCGGGTCCTGGCGCCCTCCAGCCCCCTGCCATGCCCAGGCTTGCCCTGGCAACTTTTGCTGGCCCCCAAAGCGGAAGTGGGCGGGTCCAGGCCCCCTTGAGCCCCCTGTCATGCCCAGGGGTTGCCATGGCAACTGTTGCTGGCCCCCAAAGCGGAAGTGGGCGGGTCCAGGCCCCCCCTAAGCCCCCTGCCATGCCCAGGGTTGCCCTGGCAACTGTTGCTGGCCCCCAAAGCGGAAGTGGGCGGGTCCAGGCCCCCCCTAAGCCCCCTGCCATGCCCAGGGTTTCACTGGCAACTGTTGCTGGCCCCCAAAGCGGAAGTGGGCGGGTCCAGGCCCCCTTAATCCCCCTGCCATGCCCAGGGTTGCCCTGGCAACTGTTGCTGGCCCCCAAAGCGGAAGTGGGCGGGTCCAGGCCCCCTTAAGCCCCTGCCATGCCCAGGGTTGCCCTGGCAACTGTTGCTGGCCCCCAAAGCGGAAGTGGGCGGGTCCAGGCCCCCTTAAGCCCCCTGCCATGCCCAGGGTTACCATGGCAACTGTTGCTGGCCCCCAAAGCGGAAGTGGGCGGGTCCAGGCCCCCCTAAGCCCCCTGAAATGCCCAGGGTTGCCCTGGCAACTGTTGCTGGCCCCCAAAGCGGAAGTGGGCGGGTCCAGGCCCCCCTAAGCCCCCTGCCACGCCCAGGGTTGCCCTGGCAACTGTTGCTGGCCCCCAAAGCGGAAGTGGGCGGGGCCTGGCGCCCTCCAGCCCCCTGCCATGCCCAGGCTTGCCCTGGCAACTGTTGCTGGCCCCCAAAGCGGAAGTGGGCGGGTCCAGGCCCCCTTGAGCTTCCTGTCATGCCCAGGGTTGCCCTGGCAACTGTTGCTGGCCCCCAAAGCGGAAGTGGGCGGGTCCAGGCCCCCTTAAGCCCCCTTAAGCCCCCTGCCATGCCCATGGTTGCCATGGCAACTGTTGCTGGCTCCCAAAGCGGAAGTGGGCGGGTCCAGGCCCCCCTAAGCCCCCTGCCATGCCCAGGGTTGCCCTGGCAACTGTTGCTGGCCCCCAAAGCGGAAGTGGGCGGGTCCAGGCCCCCCTAAGCCCCCTGCCATGCCCAGGGTTGCACTGGCAACTGTTGCTGGCCCCCAAAGCGGAAGTGGGCGGGTCCAGGCCCCCTTAATCCCCCTGCCATGCCCAGGGTTGCCCTGGCAACTGTTGCTGGCCCCCAAAGCGGAAGTGGGCGGGGCCTGGCGCCCTCCAGCCCCCTGCCATGCCCAGGCTTGCCCTGGCAACTTTTACTGGCCCCCAAAGCGGAAGTGGGCTGGTTCAGGCCCCCTTAAAGCCCCCTGTCATGCCCAGGGTTGCCCTGGCAACTGTTGCTGGCCCCCAAAGCGGAAGTGGGCGGGTCCAGGCCCCCTTGAGCCCCCTGTCATGCCCAGGGTTGCCATGGCAACTGTTGCTGGCCCCCAAAGCGGAAGTGGGCGGGTCCAGGCCCCCCTAAGCCCCCTGCCATGCCCAGGGTTGCCCTGGCAACTGTTGCTGGCCCCCAAAGCGGAAGTGGGCGGGTCCAGGCCCCCTTAAGCCCCCTGCCATGCCCAGGGTTGCACTGGCAACTGTTGCTGGCCCCCAAAGCGGAAGTGGGCGGGTCCAGGCCCCCTTATTCCCCCTGCCATGCCCAGGGTGGCCCTGGCAACTGTTGCTGGCCCCCAAAGCGGAAGTGGGCGGGTCCAGGCCCCCTTAAGCCCCCTGCCTTGCCCAGGGTTGCCATGGCAACTGTTGCTGGCCCCCAAAGCGGAAGTGGGCGGGTCCAGGCCCCCCTAAGCCCCCTGCCATGCCCAGGGTTGCCCTGGCAACTGTTGCTGGCCCCCAAATCGGAAGTGGGCGGGTCCAGGCCCCCCTAAGCCCCCTGCCATGCCCAGGGTTGCCCTGGCAACTGTTGCTGGCCCCCAAAGCGGAAGTGGGCGGGTCCTGGCGCCCTCCAGCCCCCTGCCATGCCCAGGCTTGCCCTGGCAACTTTTGCTGGCCCCCAAAGCGGAAGTGGGCGGGTTCAGGCCCCCTTAAAGCCCCCTGCCATGCCCAGGGTTGCCCTGGCAACTGTTGCTGGCCCCCCAAAGCGGAAGTGGGCGGGTCCAGGCCCCCTTAAGCCCCCTGCCATGCCCAGGGTTGCACTGGCAACTGTTGCTGGCCCCCAAAGCGGAAGTGGGCGGGTCCAGGCCCCCTTATTCCCCCTGCCATGCCCAGGGTGGCCCTGGCAACTGTTGCTGGCCCCCAAAGCGGAAGTGGGCGGGTCCAGGCCCCCTTAAGCCCCCTGCCTTGCCCAGGGTTGCCATGGCAACTGTTGCTGGCCCCCAAAGCGGAAGTGGGCGGGTCCAGGCCCCCCTAAGCCCCCTGCCATGCCCAGGGTTGCCCTGGCAACTGTTGCTGGCCCCCAAATCGGAAGTGGGCGGGTCCAGGCCCCCCTAAGCCCCCTGCCATGCCCAGGGTTGCCCTGGCAACTGTTGCTGGCCCCCAAAGCGGAAGTGGGCGGGTCCTGGCGCCCTCCAGCCCCCTGCCATGCCCAGGCTTGCCCTGGCAACTTTTGCTGGCCCCCAAAGCGGAATTGGGCGGGTCCAGGCCCCCTTGAGCCCCCTGTCATGCCCAGGGTTGCCATGGCAACTGTTGCTGGCCCCCAAAGCGGAAGTGGGCGGGTCCAGGCCCCCCTAAGCCCCCTGCCATGCCCAGGGTTGCCCTGGCAACTGTTGCTGGCCCCCAAAGCGGAAGTGGGCGGGTCCAGGCCCCCTTAATCCCCCTGCCATGCCCAGGGTTGCCCTGGCAACTGTTGCTGGCCCCCAAAGCGGAAGTGGGCGGGTCCAGGCCCCCTTAAGCCCCCGGCCATGCCCAGGGTTGCCCTGGCAACTGTTGCTGGCCCCCAAAGCGGAAGTGGGCGGGTCCAGGCCCCCTTAAGCCCCCTGCCATGCCCAGGGTTACCATGGCAACTGTTGCTGGCCCCCAAAGCGGAAGTGGGCGGGTTCAGGCCCCCCTAAGCCCCCTGAAATGCCCAGGGTTGCCCTGGCAACTGTTGCTGGCCCCCAAAGCGGAAGTGGGCGGGTCCAGGCCCCCTTAAGCCCCCTGCCATGCCCAGGGTTGCACTGGCAACTGTTGCTGGCCCCCAAAGCGGAAGTGGGCGGGTCCAGGCCCCCTTAATCCCCCTGCCATGCCCAGGGTTGCCCTGGCAACTGTTGCTGGCCCCCAAAGCGGAAGTGGGCGGGTCCTGGCACCCTCCAGCCCCCTGCCATGCCCAGGCTTGCCCTGGCAACTTTTGCTGGCCCCCAAAGCGGAAGTGGGCGGGTTCAGGCCCCCTTAAAGCCCCCTGCCATGCCCAGGGTTGCCCTGGCAACTGTTGGTGGCCCCCAAAGCGGAAGTGGGCGGGTCCAGGCCCCCTTAATCCCCCTGCCATGCCCAGGGTTGCCCTGCCAAATGTTGCTGGCCCCCAAAGCGGAAGTGGGCGGGGCCTGGCACCCTCCAGCCCCCTGCCATGCCCAGGCTTGCCCTGGCAACTGTTGCTGGCCCCCAAAGCGGAAGTGGGCGGGTCCAGGCCCCCTTGAGCCCCCTGTCTTGCCCAGGGTTGCCCTGGCAACTGTTGCTGGCCCCTAAAGCGGAAGTGGGCGGGTCCAGGCCCCCTTGAGCCCCCTGTCATGCCCAGGGTTGCCATGGCAACTGTTGCTGGCCCCCAAAGCGGAAGTGGGCGGGTCCTGGCGCCCTCCAGCCCCCTGCCATGCCCAGGCTTGCCCTGGCAACTTTTGCTGGCCCCCAAAGCGGAAGTGGGCGGGTTCAGGCCCCCTTAAAGCCCCCTGCCATGCCCAGGGTTGCCCTGGCAACTGTTGGTGGCCCCCAAAGCGGAAGTGGGCGGGTCAAGGCCCCCTTAATCCCCCTGCCATGCCCAGGGTTGCCCTGCCAAATGTTGCTGGCCCCCAAAGCGGAAGTGGGCGGGGCCTGGCGCCCTCCAGCCCCCTGCCATGCCCAGGCTTGCCCTGGCAACTGTTGCTGGCCCCCAAAGCGGAAGTGGGCGGGTCCAGGCCCCCCTAAGCCCCCTGCCATGCCCAGGGTTGCACTGGCAACTGTTGCTGGCCCCCAAAGCGGAAGTGGGCGGGTCCAGGCCCCCTTAATCCCCCTGCCATGCCCAGGGTTGCCCTGGCAACTGTTGCTGGCCCCCAAAGCGGAAGTGGGCGGGGCCTGGCGCCCTCCAGCCCCCTGCCATGCCCAGGCTTGCCCTGGCAACTGTTGCTGGCCCCCAAAGCGGAAGTGGGCGGGTCCAGGCCCCCTTGAGCTTCCTGTCATGCCCAGGGTTGCCCTGGCAACTGTTGCTGGCCCCCAAAGCGGAAGTGGGCGGGTCCAGGCCCCCTTAAGCCCCCTTAAGCCCCCTGCCATGCCCATGGTTGCCATGGCAACTGTTGCTGGCTCCCAAAGCGGAAGTGGGCGGGTCCAGGCCCCCCTAAGCCCCCTGCCATGCCCAGGGTTGCCCTGGCAACTGTTGCTGGCCCCCAAAGCGGAAGTGGGCGGGTCCAGGCCCCCCTAAGCCCCCTGCCATGCCCAGGGTTGCACTGGCAACTGTTGCTGGCCCCCAAAGCGGAAGTGGGCGGGTCCAGGCCCCCTTAATCCCCCTGCCATGCCCAGGGTTGCCCTGGCAACTGTTGCTGGCCCCCAAAGCGGAAGTGGGCGGGGCCTGGCGCCCTCCAGCCCCCTGCCATGCCCAGGCTTGCCCTGGCAACTGTTGCTGGCCCCCAAAGCGGAAGTGGGCGGGTCCAGGCCCCCTTGAGCTTCCTGTCATGCCCAGGGTTGCCCTGGCAACTGTTGCTGGCCCCCAAAGCGGAAGTGGGCGGGTCCAGGCCCCCTTAAGCCCCCTTAAGCCCCCTGCCATGCCCATGGTTGCCATGGCAACTGTTGCTGGCCCCCAAAGCGGAAGTGGGCGGGTCCAGGCCCCCCTAAGCCCCCTGCCATGCCCAGGGTTGCCCTGGCAACTGTTGCTGGCCCCCAAAGCGTAAGTGGGCGGGTCCTGGCGCCCTCCAGCCCCCTGCCATGCCCAGGCTTGCCCTGGCAACTTTTACTGGCCCCCAAAGCGGAAGTGGGCTGGTTCAGGCCCCCTTAAAGCCCCCTGCCATGCCCAGGGTTGCCCTGGCAACTGTTGCTGGCCCCCAAAGCGGAAGTGGGCGGGTCCAGGCCCCCTTGAGCCCCCTGTCATGCCCAGGGTTGCCATGGCAACTGTTGCTGGCCCCCAAAGCGGAAGTGGGCGGGTCCAGGCCCCCCTAAGCCCCCTGCCATGCCCAGGGTTGCCCTGGCAACTGTTGCTGGCCCCCAAAGCGGAAGTGGGCGGGTCCAGGCCCCCTTAAGCCCCCTGCCATGCCAGGGTTGCACTGGCAACTGTTGCTGGCCCCCAAAGCGGAAGTGGGCGGGTCCAGGCCCCCTTATTCCCCCTGCCATGCCCAGGGTGGCCCTGGCAACTGTTGCTGGCCCCCAAAGCGGAAGTGGGCGGGTCCAGGCCCCCTTAAGCCCCCTGCCTTGCCCAGGGTTGCCATGGCAACTGTTGCTGGCCCCCAAAGCGGAAGTGGGCGGGTCCAGGCCCCCCTAAGCCCCCTGCCATGCCCAGGGTTGCCCTGGCAACTGTTGCTGGCCCCCAAATCGGAAGTGGGCGGGTCCAGGCCCCCCTAAGCCCCCTGCCATGCCCAGGGTTGCCCTGGCAACTGTTGCTGGCCCCCAAAGCGGAAGTGGGCGGGTCCTGGCGCCCTCCAGCCCCCTGCCATGCCCAGGCTTGAAACTTTTGCTGGCCCCCAAAGCGGAAGTGGGCGGGTTCAGGCCCCCTTAAAGCCCCCTGCCATGCCCAGGGTTGCCCTGGCAACTGTTGCTGGCCCCCAAAGCGGAATTGGGCGGGTCCAGGCCCCCTTGAGCCCCCTGTCATGCCCAGGGTTGCCATGGCAACTGTTGCTGGCCCCCAAAGCGGAAGTGGGCGGGTCCAGGCCCCCCTAAGCCCCCTGCCATGCCCAGGGTTGCCCTGGCAACTGTTGCTGGCCCCCAAAGCGGAAGTGGGCGGGTCCAGGCCCCCCTAAGCCCCCTGCCATGCCCAGGTTTTCACTGGCAACTGTTGCTGGCCCCCAAAGCGGAAGTGGGCGGGTCCAGGCCCCCTTAATCCCCCTGCCATGCCCAGGGTTGCCCTGGCAACTGTTGCTGGCCCCCAAAGCGGAAGTGGGCGGGTCCAGGCCCCCTTAAGCCCCCTGCCATGCCCAGGGTTGCCCTGGCAACTGTTGCTGGCCCCCAAAGCGGAAGTGGGCGGGTCCAGGCCCCCTTAAGCCCCCTGCCATGCCCAGGGTTGCCCTTGCAACTGTTGCTGGCCCCCAAAGCGGAAGTGGGCGGGTCCAGGCCCCCCTAAGCCCCCTGCCACGCCCAGGGTTGCCCTGGCAACTGTTGCTGGCCCCCAAAGCGGAAGTGGGCGGGTCCTGGCGCCCTCCAGCCCCCTGCCATGCCCAGGCTTGCCCTGGCAACTTTTGCTGGCCCCCAAAGCGGAAGTGGGCGGGTTCAAGCCCCCTTAAAGCCCCCTGCCATGCCCAGGGTTGCCCTGGCAACTGTTGCTGGCCCCCAAAGCGGAAGTGGGCGGGTCCAGGCCCCCTTAAGCCCCCTGCCATGCCCATGGTTGCCATGGCAACTGTTGCTGGCCCCCAAAGCGGAAGTGGGCGGGTCCAGGCCCCCCTAAGCCCCCTGCCATGCCCAGGGTTGCCCTGGCAACTGTTGCTGGCCCCCAAAGCGGAAGTGGGCGGGTCCAGGCCCCCTTGAGCCCCCAGTCATGCCCAGGGTTGCCATGGCAACTGTTGCTGGCCCCCAAAGCGGAAGTGGGCGGGTCCAGGCCCCCCTAAGCCCCCTGCCATGCCCAGGGTTGCCCTGGCAACTGTTGCTGGCCCCCAAAGCGGAAGTGGGCGGGTCCAGGCCCCCTTGAGCCCCCTGTCATGCCCAGGGTTGCCATGGCAACTGTTGCTGGCCCCCAAAGCGGAAGTGGGCGGGTCCAGGCCCCCCTAAGCCCCCTGCCATGCCCAGGGTTGCCCTGGCAACTGTTGCTGGCCCCCAAAGCGGAAGTGGGCGGGTCCAGGCCCCCTTGAGCCCCCTGTCATGCCCAGGGTTGCCATGGCAACTGTTGCTGGCCCCCAAAGCGGAAGTGGGCGGGTCCAGGCCCCCCTAAGACCCCTGCCATGCCCAGGGTTGCCCTGGCAACTGTTGCTGGCCCCCAAAGCGGAAGTGGGCGGGTCCAGGCCCCCCTAAGCCCCCTGCCATGCCCAGGGTTGCACTGGCAACTGTTGCTGGCCCCCAAAGCGGAAGTGGGCGGGTCCAGGCCCCCTTAATCCCCCTGCCATGCCCAGGGTTGCCCTGGCAACTGTTGCTGGCCCCCAAAGCGGAAGTGGGCGGGGCCTGGCGCCCTCCAGCCCCCTGCCATGCCCAGGCTTGCCCTGGCAACTGTTGCTGGCCCCCAAAGCGGAAGTGGGCGGGTCCAGGCCCCCTTGAGCTTCCTGTCATGCCCAGGGTTGCCCTGGCAACTGTTGCTGGCCCCCAAAGTGAAAGTGGGCGGGTCCAGGCCCCCTTAAGCCCCCTGCCATGCCCATGGTTGCCATGGCAACTGTTGCTGGCTCCCAAAGCGGAAGTGGGCGGGTCCAGGCCCCCCTAAGCCCCCTGCCATGCCCAGGGTTGCCCTGGCAACTGTTGCTGGCGCCCAAAGCGGAAGTGGGCGGGTCCAGGCGCCCTCCAGCCCCCTGCCATGCCCATGGTTGCCATGGCAACTGTTGCTGGCCCCCAAAGCGGAAGTGGGCGGGTCCAGGCCCCCTTGAGCCCCCTGTCATGCCCAGGGTTGCCATGGCAACTGTTGCTGGCCCCCAAAGCGGAAGTGGGCGGGTCCAGGCCCCCCTAAGCCCCCTGCCATGCCCAGGGTTGCCCTGGCAACTGTTGCTGGCCCCCAAAGCGGAAGTGGGCGGGTCCAGGCCCCCCTAAGCCCCCTGCCATGCCCAGGGTTGCACTGGCAACTGTTGCTGGCCCCCAAAGCGGAAGTGGGCGGGTCCAGGCCCCCTTAATCCCCCTGCCATGCCCAGGGTTGCCCTGGCAACTGTTGCTGGCCCCCAAAGCGGAAGTGGGCGGGGCCTGGCGCCCTCCAGCCCCCTGCCATGCCCAGGCTTGCCCTGGCAACTGTTGCTGGCCCCCAAAGCGGAAGTGGGCGGGTCCAGGCCCCCTTGAGCTTCCTGTCATGCCCAGGGTTGCCCTGGCAACTGTTGCTGGCCCCCAAAGTGAAAGTGGGCGGGTCCAGGCCCCCTTAAGCCCCCTGCCATGCCCATGGTTGCCATGGCAACTGTTGCTGGCTCCCAAAGCGGAAGTGGGCGGGTCCAGGCCCCCCTAAGCCCCCTGCCATGCCCAGGGTTGCCCTGGCAACTGTTGCTGGCGCCCAAAGCGGAAGTGGGCGGGTCCAGGCGCCCTCCAGCCCCCTGCCATGCCCAGGCTTGCCCTGGCAACTTTTGCTGGCCCCCAAAGCGGAAGTGGGCGGGTTCAGGCCCCCTTAAAGCCCCCTGCCATGCCCAGGGTTGCCCTGGCAACTGTTGCTGGCCCCCAAAGCGGAAGTGGGCGGGTCCAGGCCCCCTTGAGCCCCTTGTCATGCCCAGGGTTGCCATGGCAACTGTTGCTGGCCCCCAAAGCGGAAGTGGGCGGGTCCAGGCCCCCCTAAGCCCCCTGCCATGCCCAGGGTTGCCCTGGCAACTGTTGCTGGCCCCCAAAGCGGAAGTGGGCGGGTCCTGGCGCCCTCCAGCCCCCTGCCATGCCCAGGCTTGCCCTGGCAACTTTTGCTGGCCCCCAAAGCGGAAGTGGGCGGGTTTAGGCCCCCTTAAAGCCCCCTGCCATGCCCAGGGTTGCCCTGGCAACTGTTGCTGGCCCCCAAAGCGGAAGTGGGCGGGTCCAGGCCCCCTTAATCCCCCTGCCATGCCCAGGGTTGCCCTGGCAAATGTTGCTGGCCCCCAAAGCGGAAGTGGGCGGGGCCTGGCGCCCTCCAGCCCCCTGCCATGCCCAGGCTTGCCCTGGCAACTGTTGCTGGCCCCCAAAGCGGAAGTGGGCGGGTCCAGGCCCCCTTGAGCCCCCTGTCATGCCCAGGGTTGCCCTGGCAACTGTTGCTGGCCCCCAAAGCGGAAGTGGGCAAGTCCAGCCCCCTTAAGCCCCCTGCCATGCCCATGGTTGCCATGGCAACTGTTGCTGGCCCCCAAAGCGGAAGTGGGCGGGTCCAGGCCCCCCTAAGCCCCCTGCCATGCCCAGGGTTGCCCTGGCAACTGTTGCTGGCCCCCAAAGCGGAAGTGGGCGGGTCCTGGCGCCCTCCAGCCCCCTGCCATGCCCAGGCTTGCCCTGGCAACTTTTACTGGCCCCCAAAGCGGAAGTGGGCTGGTTCAGGCCCCCTTAAAGCCCCCTGCCATGCCCAGGGTAACCCTGGCAACTA